>NC_030417.2:5999121-6191621 GCF_001660625.3 Ictalurus punctatus
GGCCGAGGCCACCGCGAAGGCACAGAGGAGGCATCCTTTCATCTGACTCGGTGAGAGACGTATCCGGATCCCAAATATCTCCGTGTTTGACAAGCAGTGCAGGATGGGAAAGTCACGAGTTCAGAAAGTCTTTTTTTAGCGCCACTTTCTAATGGACCAAGTGGGAAAATTCTAATGAATATGAATCCTTTCTCCTGTCAAAAGCTAGATTTGTCCTTAGGCTAAACCAGGCACGTCAAATCAATTATGAAGACATTACGCTCTTTATTAAGCTCCGAATTGGCCTGGTGGCGGTCTTCCACGCCTTCATTTCACTTAATCCGTATCTGAATTTGTGTTGAATTCAGCTCTAAATGGATAAGGATAACGGTCAAGGGCCTTTCTGAATAGGAAGAAACGTTATGCAAAGTGCCTTCGAATGACGGCGGCTCATCAACTCCACTCCTTCCGTAATGAATATTCATGATATCTGTGTGAATATATTATTCACAGAAAAAAGGCTCAAGTGCAGGGTTGCTCAGACATGGATATATTACTCAATGAATAATGGACCGAAGAAGGAAGTAACCACAACTGTGCAAGGAATGCATTAATAAATGTTCATAAGTCAAACATTCGACTCTCGCTAATGCATCAAAATGTTTTATTCATTAAATTTAGCGTGGCCTTGCAATTGATTATAGAAAGCATCCAGTACACCAGACACATTAGATATTAAAAGAGCCTCCAGCTACGATTACAGTGTGTGTGTGTGTGTGTGTGTGTGTGTGTGCGGGAGAGAGATCTCTTATACAGTAAGTTAGTTTTCTGAAACAAATGCCTGTTTTTAAGGGAATTTTATACACCAGTCATGACGGTAATGTGGTCTACTCCTGATGCTTTTTCTTTCCAAGGTGCTTTCAGCAAAATCAATGAACTGCAATGGTTGGTAAGAGTGGTAAATGACATTTCTGCAATGCGTGCATTCTATTCTTGCCTTGTGTCTTGTTCTTTCTTTTCAGAGCAGACCACACTGTCAGCCTGAAGAAGAAAAAAAAACAACACCATGACCGACGAATATGTTTTTTTTTTTTTTTTTTTTTAAAGATGCCGCTTATTACTAGAAATGCCACTTGAATTTGCCTCATACGTCTAGTCAAACAGCGCACTCTAAACCCTGACCAAATGATGTAGATAGGAATCAACTACCTGGACTTTCTAGTCAAAAGTTTGGAACATGGAAAGCACCACAAAAAGAATTCATACCAGGTGACCATGGAAATTGTTGGCTTTTTTGACATCTTTGGACAAGCAAACATTCGATCATCTTTGAAACAGTGCGTATTAATAAAGTTGAGACAGACTTGAACAAAACCAGAAGGAAAATGAGCTTTTTCAATCATTTAATTAACAGAAATATCAATAGATGTGATATTCGTCTGTGGAAAAAGTAAGTACAGTCTTGGTCTGAGAAGCTAGCACTGCCCCCCTTTAGCAGAAATAACTTCTTGTAGGCGTTTTGCATGATCGTCCCCCAGGCTTGCAGGAATTTTTGACCACTCTTTCATGCAATATTTATTCAGTTGCAAGATGTTTGAGGGTTTTCTTGAATGTACTGCTTGTATCAAATCCCCCCACAACATTTCAAAGGGATTGAAATCCGAGCTTTGACTAGGCCATTAATTCCATAACCCTCCATTTCTTCTTTTTGAGCCATTCCTTGGTGGATTTGCTAGTGTGCTTAGGCTCATTATCCTATTGAAAGGTCCCCTTTCGGTTCAACTTCAACATTCAGACAGATGACCTCACATTATCTTCAAGCACTCTTTGATATGATGCACAAATCATAGTTTAGTCAACGAATGCAAGCTGTCCAGTCCCTGAGGCAGTGAAGCAACCCCAAACATAACATTTCCACCACCGTGCTTCACAGTTGGTATGAGGTGCTTCTCCTGAAAAGCTGTCTTTGGTCTGCGCCAAACATGTCTGCTATTTCTGTGGCCAAACAACTCTGTCTTTGATTCGTCTGTCCAGAGCACATTATTCCAAAAGGCCTGGTCTTTGCCTGTATGCTCATTGGCAAACTGTAGTCTTGCAAAGGCTTTTTCCTGAGACGCCTCCCATGCAGGTCAAATTTGTGGAATCTCTTTCTGATTGTAGAAGCATGTACTTTGACACAAACAGTTGCAAGACATAGTAGCAGGTCCTGTGATGAAATTTTGGGCTTCATGGAGACTTCTTTTTGCATCAGGCTGTCTGCTCTTGGGCTGAATTTTCTGGGACGGCCAGTCCTGGACAAATTGCCAGTCGTTTGAAATCTGAGCCATTTGTAGATTATTGTCCTTACAGTGGAATGATGTATTTCAAATAATTTGGGGATCCCTTACCAGATTGATAGGCCTCCACAACCTTTTTTTCTGAAGGCCTTACAGAACTCTTTAGATCTTGGCATGATGACACCACACACACCTCCTACTGGAAAAAGCTGTAACCTCACAGTTACAATCTCATTTAGTGTCAAATAACCTTTCTGACCCGTTTAAGTCTGGCTTTCGAAATTTTCAAAGCACTGAAACAGCTCTCGTGTGGGTTGTAAATGACCTCCTCCTCCTCTCTGTTGACTCTAAGGGTCTCAATACTCTAATACTGTTTGACCCAAGTGCTGCGTTTGACACTATCTGGCACAAAACACTCCTTTCTTGTCTCACAGACATGGGTATCACTGGCGATGCACAAGCTTGGTTTCTATCATATCTAACACGTGGTAAATATCTGTTTCTGTTAAAGGATTTAAAGCCCCCAATGGCCCCGTCATCCGAGGCATTCCCCATGGCTCTGTACTTGGCCCTCTCCTTTTCATAATTTATGTGCTTCCCTCTGTCATGTCATTTGTCGTCACAATCTTCAATACCACTGCTTTGCTGACGACACACAGATCTATACAACCGCCCGGTCTGACATATCCATCTCAACCAGTGCACTAACAGCCTGTATTCATGAAATAAAACAGTGGCTTATATATTATATATTAAATAAAACTTCAATGCTCAGAAAACTGAAATAATGATTTTTGACTCACAAGCTCGCGGACACAATGTTGAAATAAGCCTGGAAATTGATGTCTTCCTCACAAAACCCACAGAAAAAAAAAATCTTCGAAGTACTTTTGACTTTCAAAGCACACATCAAATCTGTCAGCAAAACTGCCTTTTTTCACCTCAGACTAATTGCCAGATTGCATCCCATTCTTAACATGAAGGACACTGAATCACTGGATCATACACTCAGATCATCACAACCTGATTACTGCAATTGTCTGTTTTTTGGCCTCCCAGCCAAGTTGATTACCAAATTACATTACATTCAAAACTCTGCAACATGCGTTATTACCCATACAAAACGCTTCGACTGTATTACTCCCAATTTGCCTGGTTTGCATTGGTTGCATGTCTCCTGTCGCATTAAATTCAAACTTCTGCTCCTCACCTTCAAAGCCTTAAATAGGCTAGCACCCCAATACCATTGTGACTTACTGCACATGTACACACTAACATGCTCCTTTCGCTCATCAAACCTAGGACTTCTCTGTGTCCCTGAATTCCATCTCTCCACTGCTGGTGGGAGATCCTTCAGCATAGCTGCCCCTAAGTTATGGAAGTCACTCCCCCAAAATCTCTGGAACATATCCTCTATTTCCTTGTTTAAATCACAATTAAAATCCTTTCTTTTTCCCCAACACTACCTCTCTACGTCTGATGCCTGACTTTTTATTTTATAAAGCGTCCTTGAGCTACGGAAAGGTGCTGTATAAATAAAACTTATTATTATCATTATTATTATTATTATTATTATTATTATTTTTTTTTTTTGTTGTTGTTATTATTATTATTACATCAATAGTAAAGGGCACACCAGACACTAGATATGAGAGGGGTATAAATGAAACAGGTTCCACCTGCACTCCCTAAGCAGATTCTAATCACTAGCACCCAATCTCGAACACCTGATTCTAATTGTATGGATTTGAAGGTGTGATAAATGCAGGGGTGTACTTACTTTTTCCAGGTGACTGATCTGTTTTTTTGTTAATTTAAATTCTTAATTAATTTAAATATTTCATCGGGGGCAGTGGTGGCTTGACGGTTAAGACTCTCTGGGTTACTGATCGAAAGGTCGGGGGTTCAAGCCACAGCACTGCCAAGTTGCCACCGTTGAGCCCTTAACCCTCTCTGCTCCAGGGACGCCGTATCATGTCTAACCCTGCGCTCTGACCCCAACCCCAAAATATGCGAAGAACAAAGAATTTCACTGTGCTGTAATGTATGTGTGACCAATAAACGCTCATTATTGACATTCCTTTATAGAGTGGAGCAAAAATAAAAATAAAGTACTCCCCAAACAAAGAACTACTTAAAGAAACAAAATTATTAGTTTCCTTCCTTCCAGCTCAGCCAAACTACAAGGTTCTATCACCTGACCTTGGTTTGGACAGTAACATCAGCTTTCAGCTACCACAATCTGATCTGTATTCATATAGTAGTACATGTAAGCAAAAATGAATACATTGTTTTGGGATTTAAGAGAATTGAATACAAATACAAATGCGAAAAAATAGGTGTAGTATTCGTCATTGTTTTTGTTTGTTTGTTTTTTAGAAAGTTTGCCAGGTTCCTTGACTGAGATCCTGCCAGATGAGCCAAAAATAAGTAGCCTAAGCATGAGGATTTAAGCTAATATGACGCTTTATAGAAGATCTTCCAGAAACTCCTGGGGAGGGTTGCCAGGTTTTAACAAACACCCTCCCCAGTTACACCTCAAAAACCGCACAAAAGACCTGAAACTATCCCAAAATGTACTGAAATGGGTCTTTTTTTTCTTCTGTTGTTCTTTTTTTTTCCGGCCTGTCTTTGGTAAACAAGTTAACAGTGCTGCACCTTGTGAAACATAGTTAGCTTGCGTACTCAGTCACATTAGACAGAAGATTTCCAGAAAGTTCTACACAGCTTGATTCAGGAGTTGAATACAGTTCCAATCTTCTAGGGTTAACCAAAAAATAAACCAGCAACAACAGAACCTTCCAAACAAACGTCTAACACAGACCACGCCCACTTCAAAACACATACAGATATACGCAATGCCATTGCGCTACACCTCTATCATATAGGATGCCGAAGAATCCAGGAAAAATGGTGATCTCAGCAATTTCATATCTGGATAAGCTATTTACATAAGCTAATGCTGGTATTTGTATACTATATTATTGCACTGAATAATTCATGTGTCATTTACAGGAATCTTGTGTTTGATCTTCGGTCCTCTTTTTTTCTGTGTTGGTTTCTGGTTTTTATCCAGTGTCAGCTCAGCTTCCATTAGCCTTCATTACGTTGTGGTACTCCAGAAAACACTGCAGTTAGTCTTATTATAACACTTTTCAAATATCAGCATGTTCATGTTCTGTTCACCGCATGGCACAAGATGTCACATCAACCCACTTACTTGAATTTCATCAAAATGTAGACTGGCCAATGTGGCTTTATTTTTATTATTAGAAGTATAAATAATATGAATGGAAATATAGACACATAAACCTTCGTCCCAGGCTAGGCACCTGCTTTCTGATAGCAGATATTCACAGGCTACAGGTGGGAGAGGTGTAAAGGGACATGAAGGGAATGTGACTAAAACACCTTTTAGTTTTAGATTTACATGGAGCAGTCATTTTCATTTTTAGCAATGTTTACATTCAATACAATTTTATTTAGACGCAAATGTGCAGAAAATTTGCAGTTTTTTGACTTATTTAATGTTATAAGTAATTGTAATTGCATATTATACAGCTTAATCTTGACATCTCTTCTCTCTCTGTCTCTCTCTCTCTCTGTCTCTCTCGTTCAGCACTGTACTGAAAATGGATCTGTCACTCCATTGGATGATGGACTGCCTGATTTTTACAGCAAGCGAGTTCTACCCGATAGGTACAGCTGCCCGCCCCCAAACACCCCCCCCTCCCTCAACACATACACTTTACTAGCCAGACAGATGATGAGTCTCTAGAGGAACACCGTAGATGCTTTTACTGTAATTACATTCCCCCCCGTTAAACACATTTCTAATGAATCTGCTCTAAATTTGCCCTCCTGTGCTGGTGCACGCTGTTGCCTAGCGACCTGCCAGGCTCTCTGAGTATTCATTTAGTTTCCAGGCAACGGCTGCATGGAATCATGGGGGTTTCTGTGGGCCGACGAGAGCGCGCCATACCAGATAAATAATGCAGCCGGTCTAAACATTCGGATCATAAATAGTGATGATGTTAAACTTTTAAATATTAAAACTTTACCTTGTAAGATACATTAGTCATAACACTGGTATAGCATTGGTATCTTACAAGGTTTGGATTAGTTTACAAGAAGTGTCCTGGGTGTAAATGGCACAGTTTTGAAAAATAAATACCTATCATTTGTGGACATTTCAGTATCTGGGATTCCAATATCTAAATGATTGTGCACTTGACCAGATTTCTTTTGATTATGCCATCTTCTTACTCCTTTTTTAGAATATTCACATAACAGTATTTATTTGCTTTTGCCAACATTTTATTTATATATATATATATATATATATATATATATATATATATATATATATATATATATATATATATATATAATGTTTTAATATGCTTTAATATATAAAACATATGTGTCTGTGTGTGTATGTGTATATAACACACACATACATATATACACACATACATATATACATACACACATACATACATATATATATATATATATATATATATATATATATAGATGGAAGGCTGATTGCCTTGATTGAGTGAGTGTTCGTAGTGTATGAATGGGTGTGTGAATGTGTATGTGATTGTGCCCTGCGATGGACTGGCACCCTGTCCAGGGTGTACCCCGCCTTGTGCCCGATGCTCCCTGGGATAGACTCCAGGTTCCCCGTGACCCTGAAAAGTATAAGCGGTATAGATGATCGATGGATGGACGGATATATTAATGGAATTATAATGACAGTGATATACAGTATTGTTCAAACAAAATCCTTAGACACCCTTTTTTCTTTTTTTTACATACAAATTTTGTCCTAGGGGTTTTTAGGCATGCACGTAGAAAAGAGTAAATATTATCATTCATTTTCCAATATACTACAGGTAATGGAAACATGTGTTAAAGAAATAATATAATGTATATTAAGGAGCACTGTTCAGATAAAACCAAAATGGAAGCTGGTTAGAAGCTGCATAACCTCATTTGGTTTAGTTAATAACTGTCAATGTTTATGTAGAAATGTGTCACGAAGGTTTCGTTTTGAGTTCCCTACATGTATCTTTGTTTTGGTACTGTCTCCACCCCTGTTCTGTCGTTGGTGTGTTTCCTGATTGTGTCTAGGTGTTCTGTGTTAAGCCCTTGATTACTTTGTACATACCCTGTTGTGTTTTAGTCTCATTGCAAAGTCTGAGCCTTAAGCTGCGATCACGCAATGTCGTAATTTCCGACTTGTAAAAAGCGTTCACGTCCGAGTAGAACTCGTAATTACAACTTGTAAACTAGGAATATTCTGAGCGCTCCGACTTATACCACCTGTCCGCTGCAACGTCATGCGTAAACGGTCAAAGTGGCGGTGGTTTTAGCAGTAAAATGTAGTTAAGTAGTTATCTCATAATATTTCTATATAATTAATGTAGTCGACTATTATTAATGTCTTAATAATGCAAGATTAATGTGCAATGCACTTTAATGTAGCTAGCACAGAGCTGGATAGCCATCTAATGTCTAATGCCCCATTAAATACCAAGGCCCTTAACCCTCAACTTCTCAGTTGTATAAATGAAATAAATGTAAGTCTCTCTGGATAAGAGCGTCTACCAAATGCAGTAAATGTTAAGTTTATTAATAAGGAATTTGCATAACGACTGTTACTTTTTATATTGTGGTTTTGTCTATTGATTACTCAAATGTGGCTGTGTTTAAATCTGATGGTATGTTCTTTATTGTGCTTATCAGTATGTCTAGACAGTTGTCAAAAACATCATCTCAAATGGATTCATTTTGGCATTAATAGTGTTGCCATCGAAACATGTAATTTTGAGGTCGAGGACGTGAACAGCTCCGAGTAGAATGTCCGGGTTTTCAACTGCTAATTACGATAATTCCGACATGGCGTGAGCGCAGCGTGAGTTTCTCGTGGTCCATGATTAAGTGTTGTTTATTGGTCTGAACCAGGAAGCGTCTATTTCAATTCCATTTGCGAGTTAGAAAATGAGAACGATTGATGTCCAAAAGATACACAAAAGCATTTTGAGCTAATTTATTATTCTTTATTTATCTACTATTCTTGCTCTTTCTCGTCCTCTTCTCTTTTTCCTTCTCTTGTTCTCAGTCAGTTATCCTCTCTTCACAAGGCCCACTCCCTCCGGCGAAAGAAGAGACGCAACATGCTGGCTATCTTCGGTTTCCGTAGGAACCGGAATTCCACGCTGTCCAATCAGGAGTCGGATTCAGTGGGTGTCGTCTGTAGTGAGGATTGTCGGACCGTTGCCACGGCTCCCACTGGGTCAGTCGGCAGTTAGTAATCTAGCAGCTTTGCAGGGGGATAATTTGCTTTAAAGTCCTCATGACCCGTAAAAACACTCAAAATAAAAGCGCAGTTTTCAGCTACGTCTTTTTTTTTAAGGGCAAAAGGTCATAATGTGTTGGAAAAAACATAGGCACATTTGAGAAATTTGTGTAAAGTAGAGATTTTCCCTTGACACAGTACAGTGAAAGACAAAATGGAAGGGAAGATTTGTAACTGATGATGATGATTGTCAAGGCGTGTTCCTTGGGAAATACTTAAGTCTTTCATTGTACTCAAGTCTTCACCTTGGGACCGTGACCTCACATGGGTAATCAATAAAACCTACCCGTTGAGTCACGCTCATCCTCACCAACATGAGTGACCAAGCTATCCTGGTGCTCCGCCGTTTACATAACTTTTCCGGTCTACTACCTTACATTCGAGACCGTTCTTCCAGGGTGATTTCTTTCTGGGTTCATTCAAGGCTCTACGTGGAGTGACTTCAATGTTAGCAGATAGTCTGTGCGTATATGTACCACTTATATACTTAGAAAATACTCAGAAGGGGATTCACATGCATGCAATTATCAGAAGCACAGTTAGTTAAAGTGGATTGGAGTTTTCAGTCTTTTGATGATAAATTCACTCTCTTTTTTTTTTTTTTTAATCTGACCTTACATTTTTTCTCACCTTATCCAGGAATGCTCTTGAGAATATCTACACTCTTCTCCAGCCCCCCAGGATACCTGGTAGAGGTGGCTGCCCAGGTGAAGCTGATGGGAATGTAGAGGACCAGAAAATGGATGAGCAGAGAGTAGGGATGATGGAGATACGCTCTGTCCAGGGAATGCCGCTCTCTACATTCAGGACAAACAAACACCCCTTTTACGCTGGCAAAATGGTACGGTCCGTGTTCACTTTTAACACGCTGAAGAAGATGGTTGTCAAGTTGTGAAGCTTTTATAGTTGTTATATGAAGCTTGTAAAATGAGCAAAAACAACTGTGATGTTAATTACCTTAGTGACTGCTGAGTCATTTTCTTAACATCTGTTAGTGGAATCAGGTGCTAATCCTAATAGGACAATGCTAGCACATATCTGAACAGTTTGCTCTGCCAGTCCGGACTTTACTGAGAAAGATTCTTGTAACAGTTAGCACTTGAGCAAAAAAAACCCCACCTCAGCTGCTCAGCTATATGCCAGGATTATACTCTAAACAGTATCCTATTCTCATAAAACCCTCTGAAACCTACCACTTATACACTGGCAGAATAACAACAATGCTTTTGCTGTCAAGAGCAATTGTACATAGATTTTTTAAAAATCCCCAAGTTGTCACTTGTCGCTTACCAGCCCAAAGTCATCCGGAAGTGTCTTAATCCTCTTGTCCTACAGCAGTTTGCCAATGATTAAAAACTTTCAAAATGTAAAACACAAGCTTTGTTTCGTTACAAAATATTCACTATTTGGTGTTTTTGTGATTACAGAAATCTGAGACGGAACCTGACCATGACCCATCCTCAGGAACAGCTGACCGAGAGATCGACAGACAGACATTACGGCCAGGAGAGAAACAGATGAGCTGGGAGACAGACAGGCAAAGACAACTTGACAGAGAGCTTGAGTGGCAAAATCTCAGGAAATCTGAGAGTGAGACAGACGGGCAAACTCTGAGACACATAAGCAGAGAATTGGAAAGACAAGCGTCAAGACAGACAGACAAAACCTCAGAGAAAGAAGCAGACAGGCAGACCCTGAGGAAGACTGAAAAGGAGCTAGACAGACCAACGTCAAGGCAGATAGATAAGCCCGTTGAGAGAGAGTTAGACAAACACACTTTGAGACAGATCGACAGGGAGCTAGACAGGCAGACACTGTGGAAGGCAGAGAGAGAGTTAGACAGACAGGCTCTGAGACAGATAGACCGAGAGTTAGACAGGCAAAATCTATGGAGGGCAGACAGGCATTCAGAGAGGGAGTTGGACAGACACACGCTGAGGCAGATCGACAGGCAGGCCGAGGCTCAACAGAAACAGTGGTTAGAGACGCGAAAAGGTTCAGAGAGGAAGTGGGCGGAGTCAAAACAGCCAACGGACGCACAGTGGACAGACCTAAGGCAGGTGGACAGGCAGTCTGAGAGGCAGTGGATGGACAGACAGATAGACAGACATGCACCCGGGCAGCACAGGATACCGTCCCCCATCGCTGAGAAGGAAGTCTGCATAGATGCAGATATGCAAATGTACTGTGAAGCATCTATAATCACCGACACACACTCTGATTCAGGCTCCTGGGAGCAGCCGATGGAAAGAAGCCCACCTTCAGATCCACAAATGGAACACCGGATCGAGCCATATCCATCAGACGAGAGATGTAGGGGGGCAGGCACCAGAGGGACATCAGTGGGGCGTCTCATACTGTGCCCATCCAAACCGGAGCCACCTCCGCAGAGCAGCAAGCCCAGTTTAGCCAAACTCAGACAGAGACCTCTGCAGGAGAGCTCAGGTACTGCAGCTTCTCTTAAACATCTAAAATAGATAAAAGCCTTGAAAACATTATTTAATTAGTCTATCCTGTTTGACTTCCCAAACGAAACATTGAATGTCAATAAATGCACATTTTTATTACATTTTAATCAATTGGGAGTGTGTGTTTTTTAAAAAAAATTTATAACATTTTTTAAAAAAATGTGTTTTAGGTACCGAGGATGAATTTGGAGAGAGCAATAGTAGCTTCCGAGTGGAAAGGAAAGACAAAGATGGAGGGATGGAGCGAGTAAGAGAAACAGATACACACCATCCTCCAATCCCAGCAAAGGTATGCGGGTATCTGTGGGTGCACATACTTGGATTGTTCACTGCTAGCAGTTTATTGATAAGGGTTACAGATATACAGTAGTACTTCAAAGTTTGTGAACCCTTTAGAATTTTCTACATTTCTGCGTAAATATGAAGTAAAACTTTGTCATATTTTCACACAAGTTCTAAAAGTATACAAAGAGAACACAATTAAACAAAATGAGAAAAAAACAAAAACATTATACTTGGCCATTTATTTCTTGAGGAAAATGATCAAATATTACATATTTGTGAGTGGCAAAAGTGTGTGAACTTCTAGTGTAAGCAGTTCATTTGATGTCAGGTGTTTTCAATCAGTGGGATGATAATCAGGTGAGTGTGTACCCTGTTTTATTTAAAGAACAGGGATTTATCAGATTCGGATCTTTACAACACCTGTTTCTGGAAGTGTATCATGGCACAAACGCAGGAGATTTCTGAGGTCCTCAGAAAAAGAGTTGTTGATGCTCATCAGACTGGAAAAGTTTACAAAATGATCTCTGAAGAGTTTGGACTCCACCAATCCACAGTCAGACAGCTTGTGTACAAATTGAGGAAATTCAAGACCATTGTTACCCTCCCCAGGAGGGAAGACCAACAAAGATCACTCAAAGAGCAAGATGTGTAAACGAGTAAGGAAGCAGGGTAATTTTTAAGCAACTAAAGGCCTTCCTCACACTGGCTAATGTTAATGTTAATGAATCCACCATCATAAGAACACGGAACAGCAATGGTGTACAGTACATGGCAGGGTTGCAAGGAGAAAGCCACTGCTCTCCAAAAAGAACATTGCTGCTCATTTACAGTTTCTAAAAATCACATGGACAAGCCAGAAGGCTATTGGAAAATGTTTTGTGGATAGATGATACCAAAATAGAAGCAATATTATGTTTAGAGAAAGAAAAACACTGCATTCCAGCATAACCTTATCCCATTTGTGAAACATGGTGGTGGTAGTGTCATAGTTTGGGCCTGTTTTACTGCATCTAGGCCAGGAAGACTTGCCATCATTGATGAAACAATGAATTCTGAATTATTCCACCGAATTTTAAAGGAACACATCAGGTCATTCTAACAACAAATGGTTAAAGAAGTATGAAGTTAATATTTTGGAATGACCAAGTCAAAGACCTGACCTTAATCCAATAGAAATGTTGTGGAAGAACCTGAAGCAAGCCGTTCATGTGAGGAAACCCACCAACATCCCAGAGCTGAAGATGTGCAGGACTCATCAACAGTTACTGGAAACATTTATCTGCAGTTATTGCTGCACAAGGGGGTCACACCAGATACTGAAAGCAAAGGTTCACATACTTTTGCCTCTCACAGATATGTAATATTGGATCATTTTCCTCAATAAATAAATGACCAAGTATAATATTTTTGTCTAATTTCTTTAATTGATTGTTATTAATTATGTTGTTGAAAATTCTACAAACTTTCAAACATGACTGCATATAAAAGAGCTGACATGCTGGTTTATAAAGCATTTCAGACTCTGGCAACTGTAAGTTGTATCTCCAATACTGTGGTACAATGACTACTGGCTGGTAAGGAAATAATGCTTGCAGCAAAAGATGCAAGAGCACAGAGATCTTACAGACACCATTTCAAGCTTTCAAGGCCAGATTGTCAGGATATTGGTGTAAACATGGTACACAAGGTGCCACTGGTACCTGGACAAGTCATTGGTCCACAGGCTCAGGAGCCATTAATTGATCACCTCCTTCTGTCTAAGACAAGAGCAAAACACATGCCTCTCTAGGTATTCTAGGTCTGCTCTAAAAACATTGTTCTGTTCAATAACAAAGATCGCAACAGTGGATTTGCAGGAGCTATGCAGGATATAGCGGGGACCACATTCATCACGCCATCACAGCGCCCCAGAAGACAAAGATTGTTTTCATGCCAGAACATTGTAAGTCACTGTGGCACAGCAGAACACACACCATGGAATTATGGGTATTAGCCTTGTGAGTGACCCCATCATACTGGGCTATTTGCATGGGAGTGCATAGTCCAAACTCTTCTTAAACGTGTGCCAGGTTTCCAACTGTCTCTTTGGTGATCCCACAGTAGGATTTGGATTTGGAGCAGTTGGAGCACCGTATGAATCAGTGGAAGATGCAGGAAAAAAATTTCACGGAAGACAGCCTTATTACTTGCCATTACTATGGGACCAAAGTTCAAACGTGTTGTGCTGTGCTCAAACTCAGCACTCCTACCAAAGATAATGAGACCACATATATATATTATAGCAATAAACTTTTGGACCTAGCTGCCCTTGTAGATGAGAGTGTGCCCAGGCCAGCCTTATGTTAAGTCAGAGCTCCCAGGCACTTTGTACACCGACCAGCTGTTTGTGTGCTTTGGGGAAGACCATCTGCTCTAAAGGAAGTGGTTGTGCTCGGACAGTTGCACAAAGGTCAAGATGTACCTTCTTCTATTAAATGCTGTTTGACCGGTGATATGGGTACGTCCTAGAAGGTTATAAGAGGAGTGTCACTTGTGGATCTTATGTAGTAGTGACATGGAGTTCATGGTCTACCTTTGACAGAGTTTACAGTTTGAATGTTGTCATACCAACCCATGTGCTCTATGGTAAATTTGAGTGACCTTCACCTTCAATAAAGTACAGCATCAGGACTATTAAGACCAACTCTTATACTCAATAGAGTACGGTACATTATAGACCGTGAGGACACTATAGTTTTGCCCATAGACTTAATCACTTGTTTTGTGATTAAGTCTATGGGCACTAAACACTGTGCTACCAGACTTAACTTCCTGTTTAGAGACACGCAACACATGTATTATCATCTAACATCTGACATACTGAGGGCAGTTTAGAGGTGTATAAAATGCTATGTCAATTGATTCTGTTGCCATTTTCTCTACCGACTCATAGCCAAAGACTGCTCCGTATGTGCTCTCACCCACCGAATCAGCCAGCGATAGGAAGATCCTTCCAGCTACACCTCCAGCCCCCACAAAACCCACCCTAGGGCTGACTGAACGTTCCCATACTCAAGGTCTGCCTTTATTTTTATTGATTAGTATCATGTTTAACCTTGATTATAATTGTATTTTAATCTTTAATGCTGTTTGTGATGAATGCATTTGTGAAGAATGTTAGTATTATTCTAATAAGTCCAAGCATCACACCAAAATACTTTCTATGTATGTGTAATCTAATTTTCTTTAGAACTGGGGTAACTGATCAGCACACTGGTCTAACAGATTTATCTGGAGCAGCATGCAGTTTAATACACATTTATTACGTATGAGTAATTATACTTTTTTCCCCACATCCATCCATTCCTCATTTTTACTTCACTTGACACACACACACAGTAGTGAGTTTCATGTAAGTCAATGCAACACTCACTGCTCACTGCTAACATGGAAGTATTTTGAAAAGCCATCGAACCAGAGATATGTTCTATGTTCCTGAGTTCTTTCATTACTCCCAGTTGAAGTTATCCTGGGTAATAAGTAGTTCAGCACCATATCTATATAAATACTTGATGATGATTGGGTATATTGATAAATCGGTTTGTAACTGAAGCTTATTACATTAGTTATTAAATATTAGTGTAATGTTTATAAGTAAATGAATCCTGGGTAATTGGTAGTTCTGTGTGTACGTGCATGGCGAGCAGGCGAGGAGTGTGTGAGACCGCAGGCTCCAGTCAAACCACAGAGAAACAGAAAAGCTCTGTCCTGTGACACAGGTATTTTGTTTGGTTGTGTATATACACACACACACACACACACACACACACACACACACATATTAATTTGGTAGCATGGCTCATCATATGTTTCATGATCTATGTTTGTGTGGTGTATTGGATTTTTGTTGTTGTTGGGTTTTTTTGTAATTCTTGCTGATATTGCTGTCATCATTAGGCTTTGTATGTGAAAGTGTGTACTTGTGCATAAATTCAGTGTGTGTGTGGTCAGTTGTGACACATGTCAGTGTGTAAGGTCACATGTGTAAAGTGTCCTGACGTTGTCCTTGTGCGGTGTTTGTTGCTACAGGCACAGACAGGGACAGCCCTAATAACCTGGAGAAGCCCCCAATCCCTCGCAACCCCCCTGTGAAAAAACCTAGAGCCCCCCAGAACAGAAACCAATCCCTGGACCATCCTGGTACTGTGTGTGTGTGTGTGTGTGTGTGTGTGTGTGTGTGTGTGTGTGTGTGTGTGTGTGTGTGTGTGTGTTTCAGATGACGTCACATAAATGCTGTCAACTTTATCTCTCTCTGTCTCTCTTACTTTCTCTCTCTCACACGTACACACACACACACAAACACACACACACACACACACACACACACACACACACACACACACACACACACACACACAAATGCACATATGCCCTCAAAATTTTTTAAATAAATTTCTTCTGTTAAAATTCAGATGAAATTTTCAAAATTACAGCAAACACCCCCCCCCCCCCCTCCCCCCAAAACACTTTTTTTTAAAAGCCCCAGCAAAAATTTATGGCTGTGACAATAACAAAAAAAAACTCAGAGAAAGCCTGTACGGTAAAATTTATATCTGGAATCTGTATATTTCTGTAAAATCACCATTCAAATAAAACTGAATTGAATTGAACTGAATTAATTGAGTCCAAGTGCAAACAGCCAATAGTCAGGTGAGTTGGAGCGTGACATAGAGTGTGTGTCCTGGGATGTATAGTCTGTTGCATCAGTGTTTGTAAGCCATGGTGCATTCTGGGAACTCGACATGACAGTCCTCTCTTAATGAGAAGGTTTTTTCTAAAAACAAACAAACAAACAAACTCAAATCTCAAATTTTTTAATTCATCCTTTTGTGAACCCTGAAGGGTTGGATCCAAAATGTAGATAATCCAAAAGTAAACTATTGTTTAGGCTTGTTACTGATAACAGGATTACTTCCCATCGTGGCCTCTTGTATTCGTGGTTAAAATATTCTGGAAGTACTGATTCCTCTCATTGCATTTTTTCTTTTTCCCCTTCATTTCCTTCTCCCCTAATATTTTCTCCCACTTCATCCCTCTCGTCGTCTTTCTCTCTGTACAGATAGTGTTGGAGTGTTGCCTGGTAACAGTGAGCCCTTGTGACCACTTACCCACCGATGGCTGACCAGGAGGTTGTCATGACAACAGGTGGATGATGACGACAACGACGAAGATGATGATGATTGTGACCAAAAAAAAAAACCCATTTTAATAGATAAATAAATAAAAGGTGATCAGAGATCAGAACTGTGAGAGTAACCCCAAAAAAGGAATGTAGGAAAGGCTGGTGATAGCATTTATGTAAAGCAGTGGTTCTCAAACTAGGGGCTGTGGCCCCCACCAGATGGTGCCAGGGGGGCCGTGTAGAAATTCTAGAACAGAATTTTTTTAAAATTAATTTTATCTGTATGTAAGTCGGGATTGTGAACCTTTACACTATGATGTACATAAAAATGAGAAATATTAATGAATGAAATCAGTTATACACAGCACACTAAGACACACATCAAAACAAAGACATATGTTGATATACTAGTGTACAGTGCTGTTAGCCACACGTTGATAAAACCTAAAACTATTTTAAATCGATACGTTTTTAGATAGAGGACGTAGTCTCTTATCTGAGAACGTTAATACAGAAAAGCCTAGTGTGAAAAAAACTAAACTGCAAAAATTTGACAAAGGGATGCACCCTACACAAAGGGGGCCTTATGCTGAAAACGTTTGAGAACCACTGATGTAAAGCGATATGCACTTGAGTTGATGTGTGTACTTGCAGTTTATTGTTTGTTTGTTTGTTTTTTACATGCATCACTATCTTTGTCACATTGAACTTGTCTGACATAAAAAATGTAAGCAATTTTCAGTAATTACATGATGACTAAAATGCTTGCAACTCAAACGCTAGCTTACAATTGCTAGGGGGCCAAGCACCAAAAATTATTTATTTATTTATTTATTTATTATTCTTATTATTATTAACAGAATAACAATAATAATTGATATTTTCTTTCATTTTTTTACAGCTGTGTTTACTGGAAATGGGAAAAAAAATATATTTGTATTTGTTTATTAAAAAACTATAGATTTTCTGTTGTTTGCGCTCACAGATTCCGTCTATGACCGCTGTTAGCATTCTTTGCTATGGAATTTGATTTGTTGATATTTATGCCTATCTGCTTTCCTGAGCTGATGTCTAATATATTTTGTACAAAATGAGGAAGTTATCTATATGAATTAAAGACTTAAGTTGGGAGTCCTAAGAGAAGATCATTGTTTCTGGCTAGCACTCATGGGTCAAGCATATTAGGTATGTTAAACATATTACTTTAACAACTGCTAAAAGGCAAACAGTAAACATAACAACTTGTTCACCATTATAATAATACAGTATAAATAGTGACTGATCTGCAAAATGATTGATTCAAATTAGATTTGTTTAAAGATTAATAATGTTTATAACCGTCATGGAGATTTGTCCTTGTTTATGTTTCAGATACTGCAGAAAATCCAGGCCTCCCCATACTCTGTATGGGAAACAAAACAAAAGGGGTTCTTCAAGGCATTTAGTTGAAGACAGTTCAAGTTTAGGACTGTCCTGTGTCTGTTACAATATTGTATACAGTAATCCTGAATCAGCTGAGCAAAATGTCAAATTAACTATATAGTTGGGCAAGATGAATAACACAGCCCCAAGAGAAAAGTAAGAGCATCTTTACATATTCATTTAAAGATGAAAAAGCTCACAATCCTTCCTAGATCAAACACATAATGGCAAATCAACCCCCCATTAGGAGTCTACATGACTTGGCCAAAGTATGTTTAAGGTGCTTAACATGGTCCAAACTAGGTATTGAATTTGATTGTATGAAACATTGAATCTTACAATTTTTTGCTAATTTAGTGGCAAACCTAGCATCAGTCCGAGGCAAACCAGAACCTACTGCCTCTGGATGCACTGGTATGCCTAAGATCTGGATTAGGTGGCTGACTCTAGAGGTCCCTTGAGTTTTCTTCCCAGAACCACCTCAGCAGGTGTGAAACCAGTGCTTCACTCTCATGTAGTGTTAATGCCAATTCAGAACTCTGGTCCCATAAGCAATAATGCAGGCAATCATAGTTTTTAGGGTCCTGCTGATGCATTTTGGTTAAATTGGTTTGTGGATATTAGGCAGCAGTTAATCTTTGAACAAGACCCTGATAGGCTGGTTTACCCCTTCAGGTGACGATGTCCTTGATGAGGATCTGTGGAGCTTTAGTTGGTTGAAGGGGGCACATCTTATACCGCTTACTGCAATAATCCACAACCACATGTAGGTGTTCATTTTATGCAATAAGATCAATATCCCATATACAGTTGCAATCAAAATTATTCAGCCCCCATTGAAAATCAGGATTATTGTAAAAATTGGCAGACATTCAGCTGTTTGAAATGAGCAAATCAAACAACAGCAATTGAAATCGTTTAACACAATGAAGTGGTTTCCCTAAATTTAACTGAAAATGCACCTTACAATGACTTCTCCAGTTTCAAAATTATTCAACCCCTTCATGGTAAGCATCTTTAGTACTTAATAGAGCACCCTTTTGCTGTTATGACCTGCTGAAAATGAGATGCAGAGCTTCTGGCAGTGTTGCTGAGGAATCTTATCCCATTCCTCATGAGCAATGGCCTCCAGTTCAGTAATATTCTTGGGTTTGCATGCTCCAACCGCCTTCTTCAAATACCACCAGAGATTTTCTATGGGGTTCAATTCAGGTGACTGTGATGGCCCTGTAGAATCTTCCAGGACTTCTTCTGCAACCAAGCCTTGGTGGAATTTGAGGTATGCTTGGGATCATCGTCCTGTTGGAAGGTCCAATGATGCCCAAGCTTCAGCTTCCTCATGGACGTCATGACATTTTCACCTAGGATTCCCTGATGCTTCAATGAATCCATCTCGCCTTTCACACTTTGCAGGTTTCCAGTGTCAGAGGATGCAAAGAAGCCGCAGAGCATCACCGAGCCACCACCATGCTTGACTGCGGACAGAGTGTTCTTTCTTCATTCTTCTTCCTCCAGACATACCGCTGATCCATCGTGCTGAAAAGTTCCAGATTTGTTTCATCGCTCCACAGAACAGAATCCCAAAACTTCTGTGGCTTATTTATATGATTTTGAGCGACTTTTCTTGTGCTTTTGGGTCAGAAGTGGTGAACGTCTTGGAGTTCTGGCATGGAAACCTTCTGCGTTTAGTACGCGCACCTTACTGAGCTCACTGAAACCTCAGTGCTTGTTATACCGAGTCTTGCTGCAGGTCTTTTGCAGTCACTCGAGGGTTTTCCACAACCTGCCTTCTCAGAAATCTGCTTGCAGCCGTTGATAGCATCCTTTTTCTGCCCCGTCCAGGTATTTCATGCATTTTCTCCCCCTAGCCAGTTCAAGTATTTCATGTGTTCCAGCTCAAGCACACCTGATGCAACTAATGAAGCGCTTGATTAGTAACATCAGGTGTGCTTGAGACAACACCTATTTTGCATATTTATGCTGTTGTTAGGGATTCTGCTAACATAATTTTGAAACCGGAGAAATCATTATAAGTTGTATTTTCAGTTGAATTTGCAGAAACCACTTGAAGCATTCATTGTGTTGAACTATTTCAGTTGTTTGATTTGTTCATTGCAAACAGCTGAAAGTATGTAAATTTCAACAATAAACCTGATTTGCAATGGGGGTTGAATAATTTTGATTCCAACAGTATATGCCCATGCTCTCTGGGTGAAAGGAATGCCGTACTCTCTCTCCTCTGACACTACACGATCAAGTGCGTCTGTGAGCTTATGAATGCAGAAGTGCAAATAGTGCTTTTCTCTGAGTGTGCTACATTGCCCAGTGATACAGTTTGAGTAGTAGTTGGCTTCATGTGTCTCTTAAAAGGCATACCTATTGTACATGGCTGTTCGGGGGAACTGGCAGGTTACATCATGGGAATACTCTAAAACATATTTCTGGAACTATATTGATAACAAGACTTGTAGTATCTGACCCTGCTGATGGTCTGGTACTGAGCCATTTCAGCTCGCTAGCTGCTATATTGAGTATCTCTTTCAGCCCAGTCCGCTGGAAGGTCATGAAATGGTTTGACGGCCCATAGTGTTTAGCAGTGATACAGGTGAGTGTCGCATAGTCGGAAACAACTTTGAAATGTTGTCCTTCCAAGTACACTAACATTTATATTTGTTACATTTGCAGCAATGGGCAAATCCCTTATCCATACTTACAACATTGCTTTGTAGTGTCCATCCAAAACATATCCTCATGTTAGTACAAACAGGTCATGACCTAAGAATACTATCTTTCAAGATCAATCTTTGTTAGAGAGAAGTTAGTACAGCTCTCAATTTTCTCAAAAGCCCACATTACTGCTAGACAATAGTTCTTTTCTGTAGTTCTTCCTCCAAAATCCTGGACACAAAGACAATGACATGTTCTTATCCATTCACCTCTTAAGTGATTATAACCCCTAGAGCATGAATACTGACATCAATCTGGTCCTGAATGGTTCTGGTGAAATCTGGTAGAATTAGAATAAGAGTTTAATGTCCTCAAATTATCTCCTATATTTATACACAACTGTGTGCGATTGTGCCCTGCGATGGGTTGTAACCCTGTTCAGGGTGTCCCCCGCCTTGTGCCCCATGTTTCCTGAGATAGGCTCCAGGCTTCCCAGAGAAGTGTAAGTTGTGCTAGTGGTACCAGCTGATTAACCCCATAATATTCTCAAGAAGGGTTACTTTAGGGTAAGGGTAAGGTTGAGGGTAATTCCTGCTTTATAGAGACTCTCAAACACTTCTTGAAGGTGGACAAAGTGCAGTTTGACTGTGCCTGAATAGACAATGTAAACCAAGCAGATAGTTCATCTTGATTTGCTCAGGACTGGAAGGATGCTGTGGCATTTTTTGAGGCCAAATGGAAGAACAGAAAACTCAAACAACCCTTGACATATTGGGGGCAGTAATGCATGCACAGTTGTGGAGATTTGTCAGCGGATTTTGTGTGGCACATGCTTTTCTGCCGTTCCACCCACATCAATACAGTGTGCAAAAAATTGCTAAAGAAAAAGCAAACACCAAAATAAACCAGCAATGCACAATTATGTCAGTATGAAAACAGTGTCCAAATGACTTGCTAATGCAGAGTTACTGTCTACATTTATTTATTGCAAATCAAGTGAAGGATTGTCAGTGTTGTTCATGAAATATTCATATTGATAGGCTTTCCAGCAACATACTGTATGTAGATGAGTGTATTCAAATTGCTTAAGGTATGATTAGATAGATCGCCTTTCTTCGTTTCAGGTCATTTGTCCACTAAGTTTAAGGCCCTGTTTATGGTTCTGTGGTGGTGTAATAAAATGTCCAGCATAAATCATCCTGATTGTATCATTTATCTGCTGTGTTAATTTGTACAAACATAAATGTAGTTCAAATCTTATATAGCTCACGTTCCTAAAGACATTTTGGACTTCAATAGCTGCTCCTAAAACTACATATTTGAACTCAAATATTCATGTTGCACCATGTTTGCAAAGCAGAAGACATGCTAGCCTAGCTGACGCAGAGATACGGCTTTATGCTTGCCGTGCTCTTTCCCCCAAAACCATTACTCTGCTCTACACTACACCGTTTGGCCACTGACGTTTTACTGTCTGTTATCATCCTGCTAATTCTATTCTATACAGTATATTCTGTATATCTCTATATAGTTGAACAATTCATAGTATATATTCTAGGTTATCTTTATATATTATTCTATACTGAATATTCTGTATATACATTGTATATTGTCCTTGGAAAAGCTGGGTAATGTTGTTCTATCTATCTATCTATCTATCTATCTATCTATCTATCTATCTATCTATCTAACATAGAACATATACTTATTTTTGTTTTGCTGATTTTGTAACTTTCAGCTTAGCTCTGAAACATATCCATACATTGCCCATGTTTTGATGAACCAGCAGGGGGCATCATACACCAACAAAGAGCTTTCAGACTGTGCACTATCTCACTTTCTCACACCACAACTCAAACTAACATGAACATATTCCCACACGCCAGGGAACATTCATCTAGCAGTCATTCTGCAGGTTGTTAGGAGCAACCAAGCAGTGATCCCTTTTCACCTAGCGATGTCGTAGGAGGAGATAAGGACCACTGTGTCTGTGGGGTCCCTCTGCCTCTCTCTCTCTCTCTCTCTCTCTCTCTCTCTCTCTCTCTCTCTCTCTCTCTCTCTCTCTTTCGACATGGTTGAGTATGTGGGCATAATTTAAGTGTTCAGTTAACTGCTGATTGGTGTTTTATAGACTTCCATTAGCTAGATCAGACATAGTTTAATAGGTTGATTGACTAGATTTGTGGTAACTTGGACATTTCACCAAACATATTTTAAGTTGTATATAATAGCTTACATTCTGTTTTGCAGAATTAAAACTAAAACTAAGGGACTTATATATTATTTGAACCCAGGTCTTTCCTTGTGTAAATACTGCTCCTAATAGAAAAGATAGCAAATAACAACCCTGACATGTCTATTGCAATACGTATTGTGCATTAATGTCTAGAAGAAAAGGAGGCTCTTCATTAGACCTGCTGACCTGCGTGGGCAGGTTTGAGCTGTGAAACATGAAATGTGGGTGAGATATGATAATGATCCAGCATAACGATATGACCGTTCAATATTTTGAACCGACTAATAAACGTATTACTTAACCTTCTGGAAAGATTTTTTTTTTCATGTTTCTCTGCTGGAAAAACATGCTTGTTGGTGGTGTAGCCGTGTGTGACAGTGGGCTGTGAGGATATTCTGGTCCATGTGTCTTCTATGTGTCTCATCTAGTCATCCATAACCAGACCCTATATATAAAAATATATAACATACTGAGCAAAGCAGACAAACTGATCAAAGAATTTCGACTTTTGTGCATATTTAACCTATGATTTAAAAAAAAAAAAAAAAAAAAAAAAAAAAAAACAGCATTTGGAATTTTTTGTGACATAATTTCAATTCTTGATTTTAGAATAAAACTCAACTCTTTGCAATCACACTTCTGATTTTAAATAATCAGGACTCTCAGTGGTACTTATTGAAGTTTCGCTTCAGCATTGTCGAGTCCATAGTTAATTATTCGGCAGGAATGGACAGAATATTAAGTCTGTTCATGTTGAGATTATACTTAAGGTGATGCAGGTTAATTTTATGCAACTCCAGTGACTTCAGTATGCCTTTATACATCATTCCCAGGCTTAAGTAAACACATAGGGGTAAACGAAATCAAACATGCTCTATAAGAAAGAATAGGAATTAAACAGTGCCAATTGTTCATAATTGGCGATGTACAGCTGCATTCACAAACATCATTGGATAGCGCTGGATTACTTTCAAAATTTGCACTGATCCTCCTTATCGAGCATAGAAAGACGCACTAATAATAAACACCAATATTTTCATCTCAACTGCATATGGAAAATTATATAAACAGATTGAAATTAGGCACTTTGAAGTCATATTTCTTTCTTATAGCAGATGCTTGATTTAGTTTACCTCTGTTTGTTGGTACTAACATGTACTTAAGGTGGTCGTTATTCAGGCCCGAATTCATAAGACTTCTTCGTTAACATTAGCTCTTCATTAATTCATGATTAATACATGCCTTAACTCATCATTAGTTCATACTGAAGTAAGTATTAATTCAGGTATTAGTGTATTATTATTCATGTACTGTTATTGTCAAGTGCTACCGGTATATTTATTTGTGACCACCACCTCAGTGGATCTGTAAACTGCTGATGCTATGAAAAGAGTGTGATTAAAATGAAAATGGCTACGTATCAGATTTTCCAACCTTCAGAAGTGTGAAAATCTGTGGTTTATACTATATATAGAAGCTGCAAAAGCCTGTCATGTTGTACGAGTTGTTTTTTAGACATGCATTAAAAATAACCTTGTTAACGCCTTTCAAACTGCTGTCTGTAACAAATATTACCGCATTCGTTTTTTTTATATGTTTTCCAATACCAAGATAAGCTGTTCTCAAAGTGTTCTCAACTCTGACTAGGAAAAACCAAAGAACACGCTCTCTCAAATGGGAATTCCTACTAGGAGGCTTGGGATGGTCTTCTTACCTACGAGTTCAGCATGTGACATCAAATGAACATGGCTGTGCATAGCATTAGCAGTGAATTTACTTTTAAATGAGTTATGCTGTATATACAAGTACTTACTTTAGATCAATCAACATCAACAACAATCTATAACATCGGCGATGCTGTTTTGTGAAGGAAAATATACCGTACATCCCTCGTTACAGTTAGCTGGCTAGCTTGTTTCTAATAAAAGACACGACTTCAATGTATTTTTTCCCGCCACAATGCAGCTCGAACACTTGGAGGTTGCAAAAGATGTATAATTCTGAGCTCTTCCGACTCGAATGCAGCATTAGAGCTTGCAAGTGTATGCATACATAATTTGTATTTACATATTGACATCAATATAGATTTATGTAGCTAATTTACAATTTACTTACAAAGTAATCTTCATTGAATTGTCATTATAATTATGTCACATATCAAGGAGGGAACTCTGGACTTTGTTTCCCAGCAGCCACTGCACCATATTACATCATTGTCACATGACCACCTGCACCTGTATCACGTTTTTTGCTTAACGAGCTCTCATATATATATAGCCACTGTTTGCACTGCTTCCTCGTCTTGCGTATTGTCTCTCTTTTCTCGCTTTTGTCCAGGCTTCGATGTTTAGTTTTGCCACCGTATTTTGCCTCGTGTTATTGTGTCTTTGTTTTTTGTCTGTTTGTTTATTAAATGTTTGAAATCTGCGATTGCTTCCGTCATCCATCTTTGTAACGTGACAAATTACATTTGAAGTATTCATTTACATAGTTAATGTATACAGCATATTAGTTACTTGTTTGTTACTCATATTGGGCGATCAGAGAGGAAATCTGTCATGGAAATAATAAGTTAATCAGATAAATGTCTAATAAGAGTCAGAGAGATGTGTTCACACCAATGAAGCACACACAAGATCGGAGGAAGTGATTTTACATATGTAAATATCACATGAAAGGGTGATGCAAAAAAAAAAAAAAAAGGGTTCACCCTATGATCAGGAGATTGTGAGTTCTAATCCCAGCAATGCTGCAGTCGTCCATGGCCAGGAACCAAGAAAACAAAAGGCTCTCTGGGTGGGAGGGATCGTATTGTTTCACGCTAGCACATCATGGCCAACTGTGAGCAGAATGTATGCGGAAGAGAGTAGCTAGCACTTTCCTATAAGTGTGTTATGTTGCCCTATGACGTAGCATGAGCAGAGGTTCAAAAAGATGGAGTTGGAAATTGGCAGTTGACTATAAATAAATAGTATAAATAACATCCACGCATAACATCCATTCTTCTGCATGTAACCGTGTGTGCGTGTGTGTGTGTGTATGTGTCCTTGTCCCAGAAAGTGTGTATGAGCATCATCAGACAAAAGAAAAAAGGAGCAGTGACCCATTTAGAAAAAAAAAAAAACCCACAGAAACCTTCATGCTAGTAATTATGTAGCCGTTACTTAGCAACATAATTTCAAATTCTAAAGAAGGACAGGAAAGAAGAAGAGTGCGGGAAAAACATGAGTGGGTACAGAGATGGCGCAAGGGATGAAACGTTGGAGTTTCTCAACAAGTGTGTCCTTCTGATGTTATGAAACACTGTGGGTACAGACTAATCTGGAGGAAGCATATTTCTGTCGGGGACGTCTCCAGAAACGTCACTTCAACCTGCCGAAAAATCAACACACAGGGCATCTGGTGATTCATATGACGAGCTAATAAGATACTGGGGCCTGTCAAAGCCGTGAGCCATGAGTCATACTCTGTTGCGGTTGCAAAAGGAGGAATCGGACATGAACGCAGGAGCCCTGCTGTGTGTCAAACTAGGACAACTGGGTGATTTCAGTGATTGTGATCACTGCTTTTCTCATTGTTTGGTATATATGTGTGGCCTGAGAAAACACTTCACTTTTTCTCCTATATATAGTTCTGAAAGCTGTAGCCTTTCCTGAACGGAAATATGTTTAGCATGCACAATAAATCGGCATCATTTAAAAGAAAATAAAGCCTGGTGAAAGTGAAAATGGAGAACAGTTTCTCTCATCAACTGGAAGCTACAGTCTGGAGAGTGCTGAGGATGGTACTGTTTGAAGTACCATGGAAATGGTTTTGGACCTCAATTCCACATGGACATTCTTGCTGTGGTCGCTGGGACTACGGTTGCTGCGATGGCCTTGGGACTGCAATTACCACATACAATTTTGCACTCAAGTCTCCTTTAGTGAACAGTGGACTAGATTAACAAACAGTCTTCATGTTAAAACCACAATGAACTTTCATTTACTTTCACACTATCCGTCGTTACCCAGATGAGGACTGGTTTCCTTCTGAGTCTGGTTCCTCTCAAGGTTTCTTCCTCATATCATCTTAGGGAGTTTTTCCTCGAAACACTGTTAAATCCCCTTCAATTTGTTCTCCTCACTAGTCAATTGGTCCCCTATTAATTCCCACCCACCAGCCAGCTATCATACATCAACTATAAACTGGAGAGGGTGAAGGCTAACGGTACATCTACATTAATCCAGATAAAACTCTAAAACGCTATCCGTCTTCACCGGCATTTTCAAACGTTTTCCAAAAATTCCTCGTCCATGTTGAAACGTCTGAAAACGCTTACATTCCTATACTGCGCATGCGGAAAAAATGTAAAAAGCTTTGACCTGCGTCATTCCCGTCAAGCGTTTATTTACTTTCCGTCTCTTTGAATCGATGCTCCAATGTCGAGGAAACACACTTGTCCTCGTGTTCAACCACCAAATAACAACTGCGAGTGAGCATTCCGTCCCATTAGAATAAAAACTGCAATCTGAAGGTTGTACAAAGTGGCAATCATCTTTAACAACGCTATCAAACTGCATAGCAGGCACAATAACTACAGTACAACATCGTCCACCATGTTGTTTGTTTTTGGGTTGAACGGGTCACAGAAGTAAAAATACGCCATTGTTTTTGAATGTCTCTGTTTTCTCCGTCCACACTACAATGCGAAAACGGCGTTTTCAGATTTCTCCACGTCGGAGAGCGTTCCCGAAGAGCTCCGTTGTCGCTGGACAAAAACGGAAAGCCAAAACATTGAGAAAAAGATGCGTTTTCAGATTCATCATGATTAATGTGGACGTAACCTAACATGTGCTTCCTCCAAGACACGTGAAGCCAGCTAACCACATCTTTTTGAACTGCTGCTATCCACCGTCTTTCTCATACATGAGCTCAAAGACTCCCGCAGTAGTTTACAGTCTCTCACTAAGATTTCTTTGTTTCCTTTTTATTAATTTGGTCACCTTTTTTTTGTTTACAGTTACATTTACATTTAAATTGATTCATTTATCAGACACTTTTATCCAAAACAACTTACAAATGAGTTAATACAAGCAAAAAAAAAAAAAAAAACCTGTATTAACAAAGTATTTTTAAATATCTTTTTTTTAAAATATAATATTTTAAACCTATTTAAATATAAGCAGCGTACATTTTAATATGACTCATATTCCACATATTGTATATGCGGCATTCTGTTTTCTAGTTTAATCAAATTTTCCATGACAGAAAAGGTCAGAAAGGATGCTGCACACTGTAAAACCCGGATAAGTTCATTTAACTCCAAAAATTTGAGCAATTACCTCAAAATTTTTAAGTTGATAAATCAATTTCACAAAGCCAAATACATTTAAATATACTATATATATCACGTGAGTAATATCTGATCTAATTTGAAAAAAATACGCGAAAGTACATCCGACATGCCCTCAAGTAGTCTGTTGACAGGTGTAAAAATTCATATCTGAAAATAAATGAATCACTGGAAAAATCGTGCGAGGAAAGACATACCTGAGACAATGTGTGAAACATAATCTGAAGTCTCGGGAAAAACGTTCGCTTCTTAGTGTTGAACTTTATGCATAATTATGCACTGAGCACACTTTTTTTAATGTAAAATGTGCAGAAATATTGTCTGAGAGCCTTATTAGCCTTCTTAGTGGTAGTCTGGAACTTTCTGGAAAAAGTGGCACAAAGTAGTTGCACTTTCACACCATATAAAAGCAGACAGTTTTCAAATAGAGTGGCTTGGAAATTGCTTCAAAGGCTTTTGATTCTCTGAAACAGGGTTTCAAACCTCCCTGTTTCTCTCCCCTAACCAAGGTCTGTAAGTCAATACTTATCCCATGTCACGCTGTAACCATTTGGACATGATGTACAAAATACACACGCTCACATGACCTAAACTCGACACAATGTAAAGCATAATAATGCAAGCATGTTGTAAGTACCACCAGTATTTTGCATGTTGTTTGAATATTTTTCCAACTTTTCATTCCCAACGTATTTACCATGTAAGCATTTTATTTCTGGCATAGTGAGTGTGCCGGTTGCTAAATAGCACGGGCACAGCTGATATCTAACACTTATATGAATAATTATCATTTCTCCTTTCATCTTAAATATTTGGTTTTTGCTCGCTACATTTCAAACACTCTACTTTCTAATCAGGACATTTTCGATTCAAACATCGCTGCATTCCGATGTAATCGCTATCATCTCCAAAGCCGCATGGGGAATATTTTTTAGCATCAGAAAGCTTTGAGTTGAGTAAATTCCTAACATATCTAAACTTCAACAGATGTGAGAGAAAGAACGAGACTGAATACACATCACTGTACTCTATCTGCTGCTACGTACAGCAGACTTCAGCTAGTCTGTGCTGTCAGACTTATTAGCATGCTAGTTAAAATTTGAGAGATTAGCATGCTAGTTAATATTTGAGAGATTAAGAATAAAGCTGTGTTAGTTTGAGCTCAAGTTGGTTCATTAATGATGTGTATGATTCTTATCTAAATCTTTCTGGTGCTTGTACATTCATACTTCAATAAGTTTATACTTGTTTATAAATTTTTTTATTTACCTTGAGTGAATCATTTGTAGCTGTTGGTATTTTTACTCTGTTGGAAACAAAGTGTTTCCACTGAGTGTGCACATGCATGTATGTGTTTGAGTTGTCTCAAGAAGGATGTTCACACTGTATGACAGTCTTAAATGTTGCTCTTGTGTAGAAAACAGCAGCCCTGAGGTCTGTATTTACACATAAAATGTCTTTATTTCTGTAAATAAGAACTTTTTTAAGGCAATTTCTGTCTTGGGCTGGTACATTGACCAAAGAAAATATTTTTAACTTTTCATCCTGTACATTCCAAGCTTAGTTTAGGAAACGAGGAAATTTAAATCACTTGTAACGATTCACTATTTTCAATTAAAAACCACTACATATGATTACATTCTATATTCCTTCATGTTTAATTCAGCACCAGCTCTCCAGACATTTATTAGTCAGCTTCCCACTAGGTATATCAAATTTCGTATGTGCGTCTTCCCCCACAGCATAATCTGACAGATTTGTACACTGTAAGAAAATGTACTGTATGAATGCTGATCCCACTCCAACCTTAACCTTTGCATTGTTTTTTTTTTATGATTTAAGACAAGTGAATGGTTAAAAATATATATATACATTCTTTGCTTTCATTGAAACTTTACTTAACCAGATTAATCCTGTAAATGTGTTTTTCAACAGAAATGTTCAGAATGCAAGCAAAGCATGAGATTAAAACCACCAACAAAACAACTATCAGGTAAAATTACAACATCCGTTAATATATTTATACTCATTCTTTGAAATCTTGCTGACAGTATGTCAGTTTCTATGAAGGCCATATCTATAATAAACTATTAACATATTAATATCATGTTATAATACGTTCTTAAGGCAGTATTCACACACACACACACACACACACACACACATATATATATATATAAATGCATTACACTTTATATCATTAGGAATTGTTAACATGGTGCATTATAAATAGTGTTAATACCACGTTATATCACGATGCAGCAGTGCATTATGAGAAGATATAGTATAATGGCAATATAATATGCTATAAGCACTTGTGTAATGCCTTATGAATGCATTATAACATGTTGTGTACATGGATGTAATAATAAATTGTTCACAGAAATGGCTACTTAAAAGACTTCTAGCACAACTCAGTCTGCACTTTCTGTATTTTGGCAGGAAAATCGTCTCCCGCCTTCTTTCCAAAGCTGAGCGATCCACTGCTTAAACAGAGACGGTCCCGCTAGAGAGGTCATCGCACTTTGATCACACTTGCATTTGAGATATGTGCAATACAAATCAAGAAACATCCCCATAGAGAAAAGGAGATAGAGGAGTCCTTGTACAAGTGACGGTGATTCCAATCTGGTTTTGGAGGAGCTGAGAGTGAATGCTTGCACCACTCTTAGTCATCTTCTTAATGTGCTGGTACGGGTAGCACACCGTGATGCACGTAACTGCCAGCATTGTGGTCAAGCCAAGAGAAACCAGAGCCATAGTCACACCATCCAAAGTGTCCCGAAATGGATTGAGCTGTATTCTTGAGCCACTGATGATATCTGCACTGCTTTCAATAGTGCTGTTGACTTCAAACGTGTCTGAAGTCAGACCTTAGTCCAATATGAATTCTAATATATAATTGACCAGGAAGTAGTTTTTACTGAAGATGATGAACAAATACACAACGAGCCTGATGTTCCTTTCAAGGCACTTGAAAAAGGTAGTCCTACCCGGAACAATCTCAATACTGTAGAAGATCTTCAGCCAGAGAGTAGTGGGAATGCTAATGCAAACCGCATAGAACATGAATGTGTTCACTGCGTGTTTTAGGTTCCAGCTCGTGGCACTGATGTCCAGGCTAAGTTGAAGGATCAGGCTGACCTGGAACAGACTGGTGCAGAAGATCATGAGCACCAGGAGGGTTGACAGTGGCTGCCTGATGTTCATCATCTGGCCCAAGGGAAATATGAAGCTGAAAACCTAAAACAGGTTTATCTCGAGACCTAATGCAGCGCAAGGCCTGTTCACACTGACACAAATAATGAACTCCATAGGGAGACCAGGACCAGAGGCTGCAGAGGCTGCCTCCTCTAATGAGCAGATTTAGTTTGTCACTCACTTTTACTGCATGATGGTGTTCATGGTGACCGAAGTGCAATGGACTGTTACTGAACTACGTATGTACTATATATGAAAACAGGCTTTCTTTGTAGAGTTTGCATTTTCTAAACAATTTAAGCATTTATTACAACCAGTGGTTACATCATGAATGCGCCACACAAGTACTCGTTCATAATAGCATATTTAATCATTTCTTTTCAAACAGACCCTACAACTGGAACTAACATATTTCCTAGTGTTTATCCATAATTGAAATAATATTTTTTTCATGTTTTGAAATGCGTTGGTGAATTGGTCAGCTGACTGTTATATACAATAAACTGTAGGAGCATTGTACATTCAGACTGTTGGCAATAAATCCAACAGCTAAGGCGCATTAAAAGAGAATAATCCAGCAAGAATTTTGGTAAAATTTTACAATAACAGTACATGAATAATCATGCACTTATACCTGAATTAACACTTACTTAAATATGAACTAATAATGAGTTAAGGCAAGTACTAATCATGAACTAATAAAGAGCTAACCCTGAAGTGAGTCTTTTGAATTCATGCGTGAATAACGACCCCCTTAATTACATTAGCACGTTTGTTAATTAATGTATTAATTAAGATGGAGGGAGTAAATTAAATCCAATTTCACCCTTGTGGGTGAAGGAGCAGTGCCCCGGGCCCTAACTACACAGAGCACATACTAGTACTACAGTAGGATTTGAAGAGGAATGCATAGAGAATGACAGAAAATGGGTTGAGATTAAATGATTAGTGCTTCTTTCTACTTTCAGTAAGGAGGATCGGTGTAAATGATTAAAGTAATCCAGCACCATTCAGTGACGTTTGTGTACACAGCTGTAATATGGCAAATTATATAAACAATTTGAAATTATAGAGCATGTTTGATTTAGCTTACCCCTTCGTGTTCATTAATACATTAACTAATAAACATGTACTAACATGTACTTAAGTGGGTCGTTATTCACGCATGAATTCATAAGACTCACGTCGTTAAGGTCAGCTCGTCATTAGTTCATGATTAGTACATGCCTTAACTCATCATTAGTTCATATTTAAGTAAGTGTTAATTCAGATATTAGGGCATGGTTATTCATGTACTGTTGTTGTAAAGTGGAATTTTTTTTTTATTGTGATTACATTATACTAGGCAAATCCAAGATTACCACTCGTACTTGGACCTGGTTGCCTGAAAAGTTGAAACGCTATATATGTCGTATATAGATGACTCATATTTTCCACCTTGCATGTCAGTCAGACTCCTCCTGCTTCTGGAATTACAATTATTATGCAGTCATGTAAATACTATGATTATACCCTCCAGGTTTTAGAAACCTGCCCCTGTCTTTTTGTGTTCATACATGCTGACACTCAAGACAGCTGATTTCAGAGGGGTTTTTTTAAATAGTACAGTTTTGGTTAAAATCACATTGTGTGTTCTTTGGATTTGCAAAGATGTAGGCATGTAACAGAAATGTAGAGTGTAAGACATGGAGGGGAGGAGGATGATGAGTTGATTTGAACATCATGGGAGGTGTTGTTCTGCAAGGCAAAGCATACCAGGGACAATGCCTTGGACAACATACTCTACTGCATGTAAATCTTAGGAAATGATTATCAATATTTAGTGTGACAACACTTTACTGTTGTCACACTTCTATGCTTCTGTGTTGTTTCAGGAATCCTCGAACCTATTTCAAGAAACATTGCCCTATTTCTTTTCGCAGACTTTGGTTGTCACACTAGAACATTTTTTTATTATTTGGAAATGTGTCGAGGGGGCAGGGTGGCTTAGGTGTTAGCAGGATTGCCTCACACCTCTGGGATTGGAGGTTTGAATCCCGCCTCCGCTCTGTGTGCGTGCAGCTTGCAGGTTCTTCCCATGCTTCAGGGTTTTTTTCCAGGCACTCTGTTTTCCTCCCAAGGGTGTGCGATTATGCACTGCAATGGGTTGGCACCCAGTCCAGGGTGTGCCCCAACTCCCCAGGCCCCTCCAGGCTCCCCTGCAATCCTTTGTAGGATAAGTGGTATGGATAAATGGATCGAAATGTGTGCTCTCATCTACTGGCATATTAAAGCAGAAGATACTGGGGATGAAAGGCCTAAAAGTGTTTATTACAGAAAAGAAATGACTAAGATAGTTAGGCTTCTCAGGGTTGGTGCTGAGGGATGCAGAACAGGTTTCTTATTCACTATGCTGCCCATAGTATGCGTTTCTTGTAGCTATTCTATATATAACACAACACAACTGGCTCAACTGATGCAATAAGTCAACGTTCAAATTGCAGGAAAAAAAACAACAACAAAAAAAACAAAAACAAAAACATGACCTAGATCCATCCCCAACACTGTGGAATCAATCCACCCCAGGGATATTACTAAGCCATTTACAACTTATGTCATGTTCTAAGAACCCTAAAAATATCCACTAGCATTATCAAAATAGTCTGAATAACCATCTTGTGTTTATTCAGCTTGTTGATAATGTTATTCACTGAGAGACATTAAATGGAGGTTATTACAAGCGACTAGCTACCAGAGATCTACTACCCAGACTTGAAATATCTCATCTTTTCTACACCTCTTTTCACACAGAGGTCTATAATGGTGGGTCTCAGTGTGGGAGAAAATGAGCAGATTTAGTGTCACCTTTCAGACTGGCACCAAGCCAGAATATCCACTTTAATCTACTCATCCCACACCATACCTCCTTCTTGTCCTCCTCCTCCTCCTCCTCTGCTTCTCTTTCTTGCCAACCTCTTCTCACGTCTGCCAGTTACATTGTCTGATCCCTGCAACTGCGTTATTGCATTGATCTGAGTCTGTGTTTGGAGTCTAACAAAATTAACTACCATTTATTCTGAGTCTGTGTTTATGGGGTTGTTTTTGAGAAGATGTACACAGGGCAGATGGTCACGTTGATCCTGTTGAGTTATTTATTTCGTTTAGAGATGAAAGTAGAACCGTGCACTGTGATTGTACAATATTATATATCAGAATCAGAGTCAGTTTTATTTGCCCAGATAAATAATAGTAGATACTACTACTACTACTACTACTTTTACTACTACTACAATTATTACTACTATTATTACTACTATTACTATTACTACTACAACTACTACTACTACAGCTATTACTACTACTACTACTACTACAACCATTACTACTACTACTACTACTACTATTACTACTACTACTACTATTACTACCACTACAACTAATACTACAACAACTATTACTACTACTACTATTACTACTACTATTACTACCACTACTACTACTACTACTACAACTATTACTACTACTACTACTACTACAACCATTACTACTACTACTACTACTACTATTACTACTACTACTCCTACTACTACTACTACTACTACAACCATTACTACTACTACTACTACTACTACTACTATTACTACCACTACTACTACTACTACTACTACTATTACTACTACTACAACTACTACTACAACAACTATTACTACTACTACTACTACTACTACTACTACTACTACTATTACTACTACTACAACTATTACTACTATTACTACTACTACTACTACTACTACTACTACTACTATTACTACTACTACTACTACTACTACTACTACTATTACTACTACTATTACTACCACTACAACTAATACTACAACAACTATTACTACTACTACTATTACTACTACTACTATTACTACTACTCCTATTACTACTCCTACTACTACTACTACAACTACTACTACTTTTACTACTACTACAATTATTACTACTATTATTACTACTATTACTATTACTACTAAAACTACTACTACTACAGCTATTACTACTACTATTACTACTATTACTACTACTACAACTACTACTACAACAACTATTACTACTACTACAGCTATTACTACTACTATTACTACTATTACTACTACTACAACTATTACTACTACTACAACTATTACTACTACTACTACTACTATTACTACTACACCTACTACTACTATTACTACTACTACTACAGCTATTACTACTACTACTATTACTACTACTATTACTACTACTACTATTACCACCACTACTACAACTATTAGTACTACTACTACTACTACTACTACTACTACTACTACTAATAATAATAATAATAATAATGGGCGGGGGGGGGGGGGGGGTTTAATTCTGCACATATCTGAACTTTATTCCACATTCTGCCATCTGTCATAACTGTCACATCTGTCTAACTTTTGTATGATATTTTTATATAAACATTGTTTTTACATCAATTCTGTTTTATGTCACTGGACAGTCGTAAAAAGCATTTCACTGCACCTCATACTGTTTATGGTTGTGTGTGTGAGACCAGTACAATTTGCTTTAAGTTGATTCAGTATAAAAATACATTCACATCTATGCAATTTCCTTTCTTTTTTTTTATCCAGTTGATCAAAATTTAACATCTCTCCTTCAGCCCTTATTGTTTCCTAACAAATCTGACAAGCAGTAAAAGAGCTTGTATTGTTTGGGGGGGATTTTGTAAAGATTGGTGTAATTATGTTTTTAGGGGGAGGAAGGAGGGACACAATGTTGGTATTAGAAGTGACCAGCATCTGTCTACATTACAGCCCCCTGTAATAAAGCACTGAGATCTGTTAATCTGACAAGAGATTATAGAAGGAGAATCAGTCACTAAATCCAATGACTAGCCTTATAATCCAACTCAAAACAAGACCCATGCACATGTCCAATACACAAGACATACACTAATTTAGAAGTACGCGTAAAGAGGAATTCAAGCTATAAAATACACACTGTATGCGAGTTACTCAAAACCTTGCTTGATATTAGCATAACTTAATCTGGAGGTGACCGGAATACAAATAATTATGTACTGTAGATACAGTTAATGCAAAGCTTGGAGAAAGAGGAAACATTTGTGTGCCTGTGTGTGCAAGTGTACTAATTGGCATGAGGCGTAGCGACGTAGGGTGCTACGGAACATTATGCTCATTTCCATTTTGACTCAGCTGTCCTTTACACGGCATAGAAAGTAAAAACACACACCCTGTCTTACTGACCTGGGCCAACCTGTTCTAATCATGTCCTCACTGGACCATGTCCTCAGTTGACATGATCATGTTTTATGTTTACGGGATGAACGTAAGGTCACATCTAGGATGAAGGGACCTTGCGGATTTGAGGGATGAGATTTGACAGTAAGACAGGTGGGAATTAATGTACTGTTAGTGTTAGAAGGTGGTGTGAGTGAACAGTTTTGCACACAAATCATATCTATAACACAAAGTCTTGGACCACTACGAGTCACCAGAACAGCTTTATCTTTGCATACTGAAATAATAAACTCTCGTATTCACTTAGAGCTGTTCCTCTTGCCACAAAGCATCATGGTAGGAAGTTAATCGCTTAGCTCTATCGTGGATAGCATTCACGTATGCGTCTACAATTATTTATGCTTTATGTTTTATCTTTAATTTGTCTTACAGCTGTGTAGAAATTGATGCTATACCACAGAGCTACTGTTCTACTGTTGAAATTGTCTCATGCATCTCAAGACCCAAAAAATCTAGCAATTATAAACAGTCAAACAAAACTTATTTATAAGTTAATAGAGCAAACAGTCTGAAAGCCAATGTTTTTTTTTTTTCACTCTAGAACATAGAACATGCGCATTAACAGTGAAATTAGAGGCAAAATAAAACAAAGGTAATATTTAATTTACTTATTAACTCAGTTGAATAAATGATTGTCAATTAAGTTGTGTGTGTGTGTGTGTGTGTGTGTGTGTGTGTGTGTGTGTGTGTGTGTGTGTGTGTGTGTCTAAGGGATTACCCTTGACTCTTTATAACTGCATTTAGTGTATATCCTAAATCAGATTTAGTCACATTATATTAACACACTGATTCCCTAACAAGACGTTATTAGGATCCTCAGATTAGGTGGCTTAGCCCTGGATGGTCATTAAAAAGTGCTCCGTTAGCACTTTGCACAGCAGTAAAAGATCCATAATTACACTATTCTCTCTCTCTCGCTCCCTCGCTCTGTCTCTCTCGCTCTCTCTCTTTCTCTGTCTCTCTCTCTCTCTCAACTATGAATGTCTCAACTAGAGACAACTACTAGACAAGGTTTTCTAGTGCCATACACAACACACACACACACACACACACACACACACACACAATTCCTAAATGAACATAATTGAATGTGGAGTGTGTTCAAAAGAATCCAGAGTGTTGTTTTATAATTTGTGTGAACAAAGTGCTTCTGAAGGCCTTACTTTTTTTTTAACCCACATTTGTTCTTAAAGGATCCTCTGCTAACTTCTTGGTGCCAGATACCACAGCACACCTCCAGACGTCTTGTGGAGTCCATGCCTCGACAGGTCAGAGCTGTTTTGACGGCGCAAGGGGGACCTGTACAATATTAGGCAGGTGGTTTTAATGTTATGGCTGATCGATGTATAGCTACTGTATATCAGTATGCAGCATACATTCAAAATAAATATGGCAAGAGTTTAACATGCAGATCTGATACCTCATAAAACCGTTTGTTTGTTTCTTTCTTTGTTTGTTTGTTTGTTTGTTTGTTTGTTTGTTTTTTTATAACAGCAAGGCTCGGACAGGTGTGTAATCAGGTGTGTAAAGGTGTGTCAGGGCTTTGGAACAGTTTTCAGGATTTCTCAGTAATCTAAGAGAGGGAAAACAGAGAGGCTGGCAAAAGAACGACTATTCATAAAGTAGCTGCTATAAGGTAAGTGATAACAGGACCTAACTTGTTTCACAGACATTCCACAAGTTAACTAGAAAAAATGATTTTGTTCTTTAATAAATAAAATAATTCATGTTAGTGTTGGTAATTGTTGTTTTTTTGTGTATTAGATCCACATATCCATCCACTTTCCATACCGCAGGGGAGCCGAGAGCCTAGGAGGTGCACACATTCACACACACATTCACAAACCCATTCACACACTACGGACAATTTGGACATGCCAATCAGCCTAGAACGCAGGTTTTTGGACTGGGGGAGGAAACAATAATAAATAGTTGTATTGTCATACTGATTTTATCTAACATGCAACATTATTGCACTAGTTTGTTTCCTAAACCTGTCAGGTGCACTAAATAACACACACACACACACACACACACACACACACACACACACACACACACACACACACACACACACACCATGAAGAAGCCACGAGGTGGCAGCAATCACACAATTGCTGGTCTGTATGCTTACCTCTTATCTCCTCATGTGATTGTCTGTCATCCCACATATGAACATTTCAGGACCATAACCACTGCAGTCAAAGTAACATCTATTTATGTCTGCTTACACACTGTTGCCATGACAACTTGCCATGGTAGGCCGGTCCTAGCCACGTTTTAAGAGTGGAGTAGTGGAATGATTGTGTTTATGTACGGGGAGACACACACAGACACACACACACACACACACACACACACACACACACACACAAACACACGCACGCTATAGTCTGTGTCTGCATATGAAATGATGTGATGCTATTTTCCACAGTGATTAAGGCAGCTAAACAAAATGTATAATTAACAGATGAAAAGTACTGAGAGAAGTACTGTGAGAGAGAGATAGAGATAGGGAGAGAGAGAGAGAGAGAGGGAGAGAGAGAGGGAGAGCATGGACATGACAGAACAATTGAACACACATGTGGCTTTGGGAGGAATAAAAGAAATGGGGAGCATGACAGAGAGAGAGAGAGAGAGAGAGAGAGAGAGAGAGAGAGAGGGGTTGGGGGAGAGAGGGATTTACATCTGAGAGGAGGGGGTAATGACACAGTCAGTTACAAAGTGGCACACGCATGCTCTCTCTCTCTCTCTCTCACACACACACACACACACACACACACACACACACACACAAGAGAGGCATCGGTCAGACACACTCGGGAGGCATCAGTCAGTCCGTCAGACACTAATGAGGAATGAAACAAATCAAACGGATCCCTGTCTGCCTCTCTGTGTATGACCCACGGTAAGAACAAAAACAAACTTGTTCAATTAAAAAATATATACTTGGTGTTTTCTACCTCTCTGTGAACTCCTGAACTCCTGAACTCCTCTTGGGACCAACTTTGGTCTTGTCATTTCTGTTCGATTTTGGTCTCTTTTCCAATTCCCTGAGCCTTTGGATCCTTTCAGTAGGCCTGTAACAGTTTTTTTTTTTTTTTCTCTGCCCCGCTTCATTTTTAGGCAACGGAAGGCTATTGATTTAATGAGTTGGATCTAGAATGATCTAGAATGATGACTTCAGTGCTGTATACAAAAACATGTAGAACTTTGAGAAGGTTTACAAGATTCTTCTGGAACGATGTGAAATTGACTCCTTGAATGATAAGAACGTACAAGACCTACATACAATATTTCTTATAGTTTCGTTCTGAAAACAGGAAAAAGATCAATCGAAAAAGTAAGTTCAGAGAAGACTCTGCTCTGTCACACATGTCTGTAACTTCTTAGATTTATCTCTTATGATATAGCCAATAAAACTTCTTAAACTGTATGAAAATCAGGTCTTATATATCACTGTTTGTCAATGTATTAATTATTAGTATTAATATTTGTTTAAGTTTCCCTATCAGATGATCAGGAATAATGAATCATATCATGATATCTCACAAGTGTTTTTTTTTAAATATTTATTTATTGTATTTTTTTATTGAAGAACAATTGCTGGAAATAATAATAATAATAAAACAATAATCTGACCCACTATAGGCACAAAATACTCACAAGCCTAGAAGAACACATTTGTTAGGTGTTGTTCATGTAAACCTTTATCAAGAAATAAAACCACAACTAATACAATGTTTGCTGTTGTTTAGTTAGACATTATACAATTGAGACCGCTACGATGATTACACATGCATTGTATGCCATATTAAAGGGTGTTTCACACTGATGATCTCATCAGAGTTAGATAGATAGATAGATAGATAGATAGATAGATAGATAGATAGACGAAATGCAGTTTAGCACCTATCAGAAGTGCAAATAGTATCATTCCGCAAATTAACAAGTGCAGGTTGAATATATATATATATATATATATATATATATATATATATATATATATATATATATATATATATATATATATACACACTAAATAAATGATATTATATGACATAACTCTATATTGCACTTACACACACACACACACACACACACACACACACACACACACACACACACACACACACACACATATATATATATATATATATATATATATATATATATATAGTAAATAAATAAATAACATATCCTTGTTATGGGCAGTCAACACGTGCAGTAGCCATTGAGTAGAATAGTATGAATGATAAATACACTATGTTGTAATAGAAATAAATAAATAAATAAATATAGCGTAGTCGTAAATATATGTAAGAGATATGTACATTGTATATACAAGAGAACCCAGCTTATTTATGCATAATATTCTGTGCAATGTATATACAGATATATAAAAGATAACTTAGGATATACAGTATATTTTACACATAATACAGATTATGCAGAATGCCGTGTTTTAGGTGTATAAACTTCCCAAACTCATGGAAATTAAAGCAATGTGCAGAAATGTATGACTATTAATTCTCATGTATTCCAAACCTTCGCAATATCCTATATCACATCATTATAGAATGTTTAGATAAAATTGTTCAGAAGGGTTTTTTTTTTTATTAGTATTATTTTTATTTCGTCTGTCTGAATTAAGATTAGATTTAAACCAGGTACCAGGGATTAGATGTAAACCTTTCCCAGTAATCTGAAGATTTATTCCTTCTGACATGGATAGCAACAGTTACTCATATTCTGATTGGCTTCAGGCATGTTCAAGATTTATACATATATCAGCTGCCCCTGATGTTTGAATGTAGTTCACTATACAACACGATGACCAATAACATGCTATATATAGTAGATTCTGCATAAAAAGGTTTTGAATTGAAAGGACCGAATTACTGAACATGTACACAAGCACACGGTGCTAACAACATGCAGGACCTCTGAGTATTTTATAGACTGACATCTATAAAAAGTGATTCATCATGGTCATACTTATTTAACGCACCAGATTTGAATCCATTCCCTACAAAACCATATATTTCCCATAGTGAGACAGGACGCTAATATTGTGCTATAGTGTCGTTCAATGAACATTATTAGCATATTCCAAATAAATTCTGTAATAAAGTCAGAGTTTTGTTACCATTTACAATGCCTATCTCTCTGGCATAATGAGGCACTCGCATGAATAGAGACTGCATGGGTCTACAGTGGATGGGTCATTTCTTTCATGCTGCTTTTGACCTCTCGACCCAAGGCTTACTGATGTTATCTTTACTTCATTTCCTGCCATAACATGATGAGAGCTTTTAGAGAAAACTTTGCCAGATTTGAGACAACAGCTAGAGGTTGGGTACCGCTAGAAAGGAACTAAGCGGAACTAAGTTTAACGTCATCATCCGGATTTCCTGAAATAGCCCCACAGGAGGTCTCACTTAGTTCATGAACATAATCGTGACTGGATACTTACCGTGTTTGCAGGTATCATTAACGCTTGTTTGTTTTATGTTGGTGTGATGTGTTCATTTAGCTTTTGGTTGAATTTTACATAAATCTTCTTCAGTACCGAAACAATCCGACACTTTCAGAATAGATAGATAGATTGATAGATTGATTGATTGCCTGATTTGATTGATTACCCTGACAGATCAAAACAACTCTACAGGGTGTGTAAATTTGTATATGTTTTCGTATTTAAATAAACTGAATCTTTTCAATTTGATATCTGGTTACTCACAGCTCCAGAATCCCTGGTTCCCTTACTGGAGTTTCGTATGTTCTCCCAGTGTTTTCATGGGTTTCCTTTGGGTTCTCTGGTTTCCTCCCACTGTCCAAAAACACACAGGTAGGTGGATTGGCTACAATAAAATTGCCCATAGGTGTGAATGTACTGTATGTGCGCATGGTTCGCTCCCAAGGATTGGAGTACCATCTTGGGGAAATTCCTCCATCTTACTCCCAATGTTCTCGGGATAGTCTCTGAATCAAACATGACCCCGAACGGGATAATACAGTTACTGAAGTATGAATGAATGATGATATCTGGTCCAATATTGCATAGTTCTGTATTAGTTTTACTATCTAATCACAAGTGACGCGTATTTTATCAGCACAATGCTAACATTCACTCACCAGCACTGCGTAGAACAAATAGTATAAGGGTATTTACTATATATAGTAAGTACAATATCACTTCGTCACTTTGCATTGTTGTAGTTTTGGAAATGGATATCGTACACACAAAAACATCTTCATATTATATGGGGGCAGTGGTGGCTCTGGGTTACACATCAGAAGGTTGGGGGTTCAAGCACCAGCACCACCAAGCTGCCACTGTTGGGCTTTTGAGCAAAGCTTTTAAGCTAGGGGGGTCGTATAATGGCTGACCCTGCACTCTGACCCCCAACATCCTAACAAGCTGGTATATGCTAAGAATTTCACTGTGCTGTAAAGTATATGTGACAAATAAAGGCTTCTTCTTCTTCAAAATGATACCATGCTGACTATTGATACATCCATTTCTGACAGGATGATGAGGTGACACAGAAGGTCCGCTGTACAAGGAAGCAACAAAGCCCCAATGCAAGTTTCACATAAGAACACGCCTCCTGGTTTTGGCCAATCAGGGATCTAAATAAGAAGCATCACTGCTGATCCCAACCAGGGCATTGGACCACTAACTGAATCTCAGTCTGAGAGTGAAAGGAGCAACACTAAATACGTCTTAGGAAACCTGCTACACCCAAAACTCTCCAGTTGTATTAGCAATTGGTGGCTATGTCATCGCCTTCCATCCCTCTTCCCCCATTGCCCCCTAGCCCCCTGGCCATGGAGTACTTAAACGATTTCGACCTGCTCAAGTTTGAGGCAAAAGCTGACTCTCCTCCCCCTCCTCCACCATGCTCATATCCAAAAGCAGTCCAGCAACAGGACCCCTCATCATCCCCCTATGTGGTTCGACCTCCTTCGGATTCCAGCCTCAGTTCCAGCCCCTACACCTCTCTACCTCCCTCGCCAACCCTCAGTGATGCTCATCCGCTTCCATCTGCCTCTTCTTCCTCCTCCTCTTCGATATCCATCCCTCTCTCTATCTCTGCCAGCTATGTCTCTGGATTAAGTTCCACCTCGCAAGGGAATCTGGACTGCAGCCCTGCACCTGGTGTCCCAGGCCAGTGTCCAAACCCCACGTCTTTGGAAGATCTGTTCTGGTTGGCAGCAATCCAGCAGCAGTTTGGAGGGGATGCTTCTCTCCTAGAGGCCTTAGGAGGAACACCAGAGAGAGGTGACAGAGACAGGGGGGTCGTTGGGGGATTTCTGGGGTGTGAAGATGCAGTGGAGGTGCTACTCAACTCGGCTGCCACTGCTGTGAGCTCACAGGTGCAGTCTGTGTTTTTGTGTGTTAGTAGGTGTTCTCTGGTAGGTGGTAGGTGTGTGTGGGCGGATGGGCAATGGCTTGCATGTCTTTTTCTGAGGGCTGATAGAGAGAGAGTGTGTATTTTTGAGAGGCACTGAGTGTGAGATGAAATGGAGAGATGTTCATTTGCATAAGTTTTAAGTGTTTAAAATGTCAAATTGGCGGCACACTAAAATCTCTACTGAGATCTCTTACTTTCTTCCTTTCTCTCCATCCATCATTTTTTCTCTCCTTCCCGCTCTCAGTTCCCAGTTCTATCTCAGAGCTCTGGGAGTAGTAATCTGGGAGACTCAAGCAGTGAGAGTGGAGGTGATGTAAAGGCCTCGGAACTATGTCACCGTCCTCTCCTCTTTGTTTCCTCTGGCCCTCCGTCTCTCCATAATGGCAATCCAGCACAAGGCACGTACCACCAGCCCTCAAGCCCTTCAACCCGCCATCATAACCCGCAGCATCATCATCATCATCACCATCATCCCTATCATCTCATTAACAGTCATCACAGTCACCATCATCATCAGCTCCAAGCTAGCCAGGTAATAAGCCAGGAGCTTATACCGATGTGTTGAACTGTTGTATTGCATGGTTATATCTAAAGAAAAAAAAAAAGAACCTCCTAGTTTACTGTTATCATGAAATCAGGTGATGAAAGCTTCTGAAGTCACGTTAGTTTATGTTTCAAATGTAAACTTTATCCACCTTTTTGAATCCTTTCCAAAGATTATACTGCTTGTGCTTGCGTTAAACTTTTGGGAGATTGTGTAGTTCTCATGATAAAAAAAACAACAACAAAGAATCGGTGTCAATGTTGAAGAGGGATGTAAAGATCCTGAAATGTAATATTAATGGTTTGCAAGACTTAATCAAGCAACATCTGTACCACTAGTGGTGCTCCAAGAAAATTTTCAGTGAGGTGGCCAGACAAGGTGACTGGAAACTGCCATCAACAAGTAAGCTAGCTAACTAGCTAACTATATTACCAAGTTATACCCTGTATGCATACTGTAGCAGTGCCCATACTTCATTTACGTTTACACAGTGGGCCAAATTTAATGTTCTCCTGATCCACTTACAGAGAATGAGAACGGTGGTAGTCCCTTGATGCACTAGTGTTAGCAAGATAGTTAGCTAAATCATCTGAAGCAGCTTTTTAGGTGTCATTATTTTCAGCCGTCGTTACAATGTGGTCTGGTCTGAGTGTGTGTGTGTGTGTGTGCGTGTGTGTGTGTGTGTGTGATGTTGTATGTACCAATGTGTGCATTTGTATCAAAGCTGAGACGCTGTTCTGAGATGTATGAGGTTGAATGTGGAACAGGTCTCTGAGATTAGCATAATATCTGCTATTATTGTTTTGTAATCCTGATCACTGTCACTTGCACTCTGTCAGGCAGATTATAGATTATAAACACACGCATGTCTGTTTGCATGCTTGTGACATGGCTCACGACATAACGAACATGCGCCAGCAACATACACGTGGACGCCTCATGGCATCATTCCACATTATACTGTACATATGTAGCTTGGGTAATAATGATTTTTTAATCACCAGACATATCATGACACTATTGATACACCTTACCGTATACAATGTGTGAATGGGAAAATTAGTTCCAATCAAAGTATTCCCTTATTACTAATATCGGTATGACTGGATCCGCAATCATAACAAGGACATTATTAACATTAACATAATGTATTAACATATTATGACTACTAAGAGACCACATGCACTAGGCATGAACTATTTATACAATGTTGAATTCTCAAATCGGATTGGTCAGTAGGTGTTGTATAATTTCTCTAACAGCAGATAGACCCGTTGCCATTTAAATCACAGTTTTATATTAACGTGCGTGTTCTAATCTAATGCGTTATCATTTCTATATATATATATAACTATCTCTATATATAACTCATTTAGAGGAACTTGCACGAGAGATTTATGTGGCTCTAAACAAGGTGTTGTCATAGAATAAAAATAATCAATAATAATTAACTGTTGATATAGTGAAGCTTTCTATAACGAGGTGTTTATTTAACATTTATAGAAGGAGTCTCCAGTTTCAGTACTTTGTAACAGTTAGTACATTTTCTGAGATGATATGAATGAGAGTGTTGCAGTTACTCTGTAACCTGAGAAGCTGCAGGTTTGGGTGTTTTTTTTTTGTTTGTTTGTTTTGTCTTATTAATTTCAAGAGAAAGAATAATGAGATGTCTGGTGAGCTACATGTTTATAGTGTTTATATATCACTATTGATGAAAGGAAATCATTTATCTTGGGAATTTCCACAACGTTGAAAATGGTTAAAAGAACGACGCGTCAATAATGAAAGAGTTAAACAAGTGTAAGTGTGAAATGATTGTGGTGTAAGAGGAATATAACCCTTTGAGGCCAGGCCACGTCATACCAACAACCTCATTGATTATGATAATGATAATGAGTCTTTATTTATCACATATACATATGCACAGTGAAATTGTTTTCTTCGCATACCCCAGCATGTCAGGAAGTTGGGGTCAGAGTGCAGGGTCAGCAATGATACAGCACACCTGGAGTAGAGAGGGTTAAGGGCCTTGCTCAAGGGCCCAACAGTGGCAGCTTGGCAGTGCTGAGGCTTGAACCTCCGACCTTCCATCCCCAAGCCGCCACTGATTATTTTCCTATAACAGCACTTCCAGTTTGTGTTTTATTTTTAACTTGTTGCATTATCCTCCCTCCTTTAGTCTGGGTTGGACGAGCGGTTTTCAGACGAGCAGCTCGTCAGTCTGTCTGTGCGCGAGCTGAACAGGCACCTGCGTGGTGTGAGTAAAGACGAGGTGGTGCGTCTGAAGCAAAAACGCCGCACCCTGAAGAACCGAGGTTATGCTCAGTCCTGTCGTTACAAACGACTGCAGCATCGACATGCACTCGAGTCTGAGAAACACATCCTCACACAGCAGGTACACACACACACACACACACACACACATGTATGCACAAATATATGTACACTACATTCCAAGACATTCACAAAATCTATACAAGCGCAATGTTTCCATTTTACACTATGCATATTGAAAAGAAGCATGGGCATGATGACACTTGAGCATTTGAGTATGCGCTGGAAGAGAGCTCTCAGTAGAGCCCATTTGTAACCTATTCACTATCAGTTCATATTTATAAACGTACATAGAGAAAATGCGCCTCTAATAATCCGCAGCTGCCAGCTGAATGCAATCGTGAATGCCAAGAGTTTTCCTCTTACATAAGTGTTTTTCAAATGAACTCTCTCCATCCCTCTCTTCCCCCCTCCCTTTTCATCATTGTACATCTCTTTCTGTTTCTCTCTCTCCCTCCCTCCATCTCTAATATAATCTCCCTTCTCTGTATCTCTCTCCCTGCCTCCACCTTTTTCATATTTTCTCTCTCACTATTTTCTCTCATCTTCTATCTACCTCCCTATCTCTTTCTCTCATTTCGTCGCCGTCTCGTCTCACTCTCTATCGTCCTTCCTCTCGCTCTGTCTGTCCTTCATTCTATCTCAATATCTTCATTTCTCCATGCCTCGCACTCTTTCGAACCTACTTCCTCTATGCTTTCTGTTCCTTTTTTTTTTTTTTTTAAATCTTTCTTTCTGGCCTTTTTGAATCCTCTGATTTTGTGTCTCTTTTTCATTTATCATTTCTCTCACTCCGTCTTGGTCTCTCGCTCTACTTTCCTGTACCGTATTCTTCTCCAAAATCTCATAACTCTCGTAAGTGTTCTTATATCTCTTTTTCCCTCTCTCTCTCTCTCTCTCTCTCTCTCTCTCTCTCTCTCCAATTCTTCCTCCATCTTTCTTCCATGTTTCACTCACACCCACTCTCACCATTACCCCTCTCTAGCTGGAGCAGCTGCAGTGTGAGCTGTCCCGTGTTTTAAGAGAACGAGACGCCTACAAGGCTCGTTACGAGAAGCTTGTTAACTCCAGCGAGGCCCAGCCCACTCAGACCAACAACCCACCTTCCCCTCCTACAGACTATTTCCTCTGAAAGGAAAGCAGGACTCCAAACTGCCAAACTGAAAGAAGAGAAACGGGCTACGTCACCGGGCCACCTAAGCTATCAGAAAAAAAACATTGCAAAGACATGATGGGACACTAGATAAGGTGCTCGATTGTGAAAGATTCTATTTAACCAAAGCTAGTCGAATCTGAGTGTTAAAGTCGGGGGTTTCGCCAAAGCCCTATATAGTCACTTTGCCAGGACTTCACTTGCTGCTGCTGCTGGACAACGGTTTTGGTTTGATCACTGGGAGGTTCACAGGAGCAGAAATAATTAGCTGTTTTTCGATTGCTTTTTCAAAATTTTGTATGCACAAGCATAAATCTAGGGAAAGAAAAATAACAGGAGATCTGTGTGGCAATTATAGACATCAGACATTCTCCTCAGATACAGAGCTGAGTGTCCAACTTAATGAGTTTTCCTGTGTGCCACAGCTCTGAACTGACTGAATAAGGTCATTTTCCAACTTATAATTGTAACTTAGATTTTAAAGTATAAATTGCTGCTATATAACCAGCACTGTGTCTGAAATCACTCCCTCAGCCCCCTCCCCCCCCCCCCCCCCCCCCCCCCCCACCAACCCGGTTGACTACATGGGGCGACAGTAAAGACTGTTAACAAATTACCTTGCAAACTGACACAACAAAAATAAAAAGAAGTATTAAAAGTGATATATTTTTTTTTTGTATTAAAATATATAATTTAAATCACTACCTGTTGGGCTTAGTTGTCATTAACACCCCCCCCACTCCCCACCCCCTTCACCACATTATTATTCCTTTACGACAAGCAAAACTTTAGCTAAAACCGCTCAGCTTTGTGCGGAAATAGTGTGCTTTGGGCGTACACTGGATTTGTAGTGCACTATGGGTACGAATATAAGTTAACTACCCAAGGAATATCATGTATCAAGTGAGAATTGGGATAACACTGGAATAACAGTGCACTGTTTATGGTGAATAGGGAACACTATGGTTACTCATTTCATCCTTTTAAGTTATAAGTATAAACGACGGATTGGATGGGACTGTGACAAATGAAAGGAAAAGACAGTGGCCTTTTTCCACTGTGGGAGATTTAATTTTCTTTTTCTCCCTGCATGGTTTGTTTCCAGTTGTGCACTTAGAGAGATGAGTCACTCTCAAACCAATACAAAGTTCTTCTGACTAATCACCTTTATCCCATGATAAAGCATTTCTATCTTGATGGGGAATGGACTATTCCAGGATGACTCCGCCCCCATTCACAAGGCATGAGGGCCCACTGAATGGTTTATTGAGGATGAAAATGATGCCCATTATATGCTATGGCTTTAATAGTCACCAGATCTCAACTTAATCAAACACTTAGGGAGATTTTAGAGTGATGAGTTAGAGAGTACTCTAAACCACCGTCGTTAAAACACCAACTGGAGGGATATCTTTTGGAAGAAAGGTGTTCACTCGTACAGTATCCCTCACAAAAACCAAAAAAAAGATCAGGCGAAGTTTCTGACAGGAGTGGAACTTCATCTGCCTCAAGGTTCGGCATGTTGTGCAGGTTTCTCTGAGATGCTTTTCTACTCATCACGGCTGTAAAGAGTGGTTATTTGAGTTACTGTAGCCTTCCTGTCAGCTCAAATCAGTCTGGACAGCTCAAATCTCCTTGGACGTCTCTCATTAACAAGGCATCCCACACACAGAACTTATTCTAAGTGGATAGTTTTTTGTTTGCTTGCTTGTTTTCTCTAGAGACTCTTGGGCGATTTCTGATCCGTAGTTTCTGGAATACTTAAACCAGCCCCTTTGGCACCAACAACCATACAACAGTCACTGAGATATTACATTGGATGATAAGTTATACATTAATTATACACAGTATCTCTCTTACAGTTTTCACATTTGGTGGTTTGCTTCTGCAGTTTTTCCACTGGACCTGGAGCACCCAATTCTTGCATAATCAACCACATTTGAAGCGATTAATTTCTTTTTCTTTAGTTCTTTTTTTGTGTGTGGAAATATTCCATGCAGTGTTATATTCTGATCTCATTTATACAGTACAAAAAAAAGGGGGGGCAAAAACATGTCGCATGTTATAACACCATATTTGTCACTATATACAATTGTGCTCATAAATTTACATACCCCTTGCAGAATTTGCAAAATGTTCATAATTGTAAAAAAATCAAATAAAATAAGAGGAATCATTAAAATTGCATGACGTTTTTTATTTAGCACTGTCCTGAATATCCTATTTCACATATCAGATATTTACATATAATCCACAAGACACAATAATAACTGAATTTACACAAACGAACCAGTTCAAAAGTTTACACACGCTTGATTATTAATCCTGTGTGTCGTTACCTGGATGACCAGCGACTGTGTTTATGTTTTATGAGAGTTGTTCACGTGTCCCTTGTTTATCCTGAGCAGTTAAACTGCCCACTGTTCTTCAGAAAAATCCTCCAGGTCCTACACATTCTTTACATTTCCAGCATCTTCTGCATATTTGACTCCTTTCCAACAGCGACTATATGATGTTCAGATCCATCTTTTCACACTGAGGACGACTGAGGGACTCGTACACGATTATTACGAAAGGTGCAAACGTTCACTGATTCTCAAGAAGGCGACACAATACATTAAGAGCCGGGGGGTGTAAACAGGATGATTGTTGTAAATTGTTCATTTTTTTAAAATATCTTATTTTTTTCATTTAGTACTGCCCTTGAGAAGATATTTACATGCTTCCCAGAAGACAAAATAACAACAAAGCGTATGTAAACTTTCTTACTGGTTCATTTGTGTAAATTCAGTTAGTATTGTGTCTTGGAAACATTTATTATGTGAAATAGCCTATTCAGGGTAGAACTAAATAAACAACAAAATGCAATTTTACTGAGTCCTCTTATGCTACTTTGCAACATTTTGCAGATTCTGCAAGGTGTGTGTAAATTTATGAACACAACTGTATTCAGGTATAAAATCTGCTGCCATGTTATTGTTCCATTATTCCATCACGAAGGAATTCCTAGCTGCTTTTATTGTGTGAATTTGTCTGTGAATAGTACGGGGATCGAGGGGTTTTGAGTGATTGTCAGTGAATTAAAATAAATACTGTTTGTTAAAGAGTGTAACTTTTTTTCCTTTTTTTTTTTTTTTTGTCCTAAACTGATTTCAAAGAAACTGAAACCTCCGAATACACAGAGCTGGACACTGTGGGTTATTGATGTGTGTTGTTTTGTTTTGTTTTTAAATGACTAAGTGATATGCAGAGACATATAATAAGACTTGGTACATTGGTACATTACCATAATTATTTATGCATAACAAATCATCTGAGGAACTTTAATCTAGACTTTTCTTTTTGAGTCTGTAAGTAAATAATATTGGTTCTCCTATTTATTCATTTACACTCTTTATTATTACTATTATTATTATTATTATTATTTTCTGATTATTTATGTGATCATTTGCTGGTTTCTCATTTCATTGAGTGTGTGTTTTATTTATTTTATAGGTTAAGTGTTGGTTTATGCTGTAGTGGTGACATAAAGAGTATTTGACAATTGCTCTATTATGATTACTCGTATACCGGCAATAAAGACAAAGCAGAGCGCAGAACACATTTCTATTCGATCACTTTTATTACTCAGATATATTCAATGTGTCTTAAATAAATGAATTTTGAGTAACCTCTTGTGTATTTAATCTTCTTTCATTCTTAACCGTTGAAAATTTTCCATCACCCCAACTGCTCTCTCTCTCTCTCTCTCTCTCTCTCTCATTATCTATCTCTCTCTACATGTAACTACGGCCAGGGCAGGAGGGCAGGATGACCTCACTTTTAGCCCTCCCTCCTTGCTCTCTCTCTCTCTCTCTGTCTCTCTCTCTACATTGGCGTGGGGATTAGGAGGATAATAGGCCTCGGTCAGCTCACTGCCGGAGTGCTTTGGAAAAGGCAGGGGGCCTTTATGTTCAGGGCATACGCAGTGTTACAGGAACACACAAACACACACACATACACACACACACACAGCTAGAAACCAGAGCAAATTCCACATGTTGTATTGCATACAGAAAACGATAGAGGTATTGGATATAATTTAGTGAAAATGAGAAAGACAGGAGAACGGGAGGAGGAGAGACAGGAACAGAATGTCCAAAATGTGCAGAGTAGTAATGTGATGTTCTTGAACAAGCCAGATTTGTTTTTATTGAGTGATTTGTTGCCATTACTCTTGCAGTAGGTGAGGCGTGAAGCAAGACATGGAGAATCCGCTTCACTGCTTATTTTTGAGGATGTGTACTCAGGTGTATTAGATGAGGCAATCAATTTACAGGATGAATCCTCCGAATGAAGCACAAACAGAGCCGGCACAATAACAGTAATGCCCGGGGGTAATTATTACTGTATAATTACTTATTACTGTTTACATCAACGTACATTTGTTGCGCCTTGCTGATTTACGATGATATACATAGATGCCAATTTGTTCATTCATCTTCATTAATCCTGGTCGGTGTCCCGGTGGAGCCATGGTGTGAGTCAGGAATGCACTCTGGATGGGGCACCAATCCAACACATTCACATAGGGGTAGCTAGTACACATACTGGCATGTTGTAAGCCAGTTTCAACCATAGTTAGGCAAATGAAACAACTTGCCGGTCAAAATATCACAAACGAAATCTGATGAAAAATAAATGGCACGGTAGTGAGCCAATTGGGAGGCAAAAAGAGTCGGATCTTATTGGTGAGCTGAGCCAAATGATCTGACTCACTAAAAAGAGCCAGAATTCCCATGACTAGCATACAGTGCTCTAGAATGTGTAGAGGAGGTTATTGAGAAATCAGATTTTTCCCGAAACACCAGTAACTACATATGATTTTATTAGGTTCATGTACTGAATCATGTGCTTTCAGATAAATATATGAACAATAAGCTGTGATTTTAAGGATCCAAAGATCTCTGTCTCATATTTATTCTGTTGATGTCATGTTAGTTTACTTGCATATCTGTTTCTTATACTTCTTGGCATAGTCTGAAACAGCCCAGTTGTCTGTCTAGTAAGCTACTCGTGCAATTACAAAACACATTCCTCGTATGAGTGGCAAATCCAACTGATTTTTAAAAAACCGTGTTGGGTCACCTGGGTCATCAAAATCATCTTGTATTAGACTCTTGTGGGCTCTGCTGCCCCCTACTGATTCTAGGCTGTAAAAACTTATCCAAATAACGAGGTGTCCAGAACATTTCAGAAAATTTCTAGAATGTATTAAAGAGAAAAAAACAAACATATTACTGGTGGGTAGTTAAGACAAACACACTCTCTTCCCCAACAATATATATATAAAAATATATATACATGAAAACATCTGTATAATTTGCTGGTGTATGATTTATTAATCTTTAAAGGTTAGATTATAGATGTAATTATTTTTTTTTTGACAATAAAATAACAATTGATTCTTCTTTCTTCAGAGAGAGAGAGAGTGAGAGAGAGAGTGAGTGAGAGAGAGAGGTGCGGTGGCGAGTCGTGAGCGCGGATCAGGTGGATCCCAAGTAGGCGGAATGGGCGTGTGCGCGCCCGCGGGAGCGCGCATCATTATAGGGCGGGGAGCGCGCTCGACGCTCTCCAAACTGAAGTGCAAGACGGAGGGAGACGCGCGGAGCGAGAGCATCTCTGATGGGTGTTTTGGAGGTCCTCGGTCGAGGTAGGCGGGTTTTTAAAAACAAACATGTAAGCTCCTCCATCTAGCCTTCTCTGTTTATAGACTATATATATATATATATATATATATATATATATATATATATATATAGTGAACATTTGATATATGAATTGTGGTGAAGTTAATGTATACAAGGAGGTGGTTATGGAGGTGAAGTTTTAGGAATTGGGTAATGGGTAATTGGAGAGGTAAGGTCACTAATATTGTTCTTTTGAGACAGGGAGAGAGGTTATAACTTCCCCTGGAACCCCCCCCCCCCCCCCCCCCCCCCCCCGCCCCTCCTCTCTCTCTCTCTCTCTCTCTCTCTCTCTCTCTCTCTCTCTCTCTCTCTCTCTCTCAGTTAGGTAACAGGTAAAAGCCTGGTTGTCATGTTTCTTTGAGCTCACATCTTCATCATAGTCCTTTAATTCTGAAGGAATTAACCTGCATGTTATGATGGAGGACATCTCTCTCTCTCTCTCTCTCTCTCTCTCTCTCTCTCTCTCTCTCCTGATCTGTCCTAACCATCAAAAGTAAAAACTCACATCAGTTCCATGTTATTTTTTTCAGACAGTGTCACCAATATGATCTAGTAGCTTTACAGAAATCCAGATATAGGTTTAGCTCTCTGAATAATGATCAAGCCAGGAGCGATGAAGTGCCAAGGAAAAACTCCCTACATGGACATGAAATTAAAGAAGAAATCAAAACACAACCCAGGAATCCTATTCTGGGTGACATCGGATCGGATAGTCCATCCAATCCAATCCATCCATTTTTCCATTTTCTGTACCGCTTATCGTACACAGGGTCGTGGTGTATCCTGGAGCCTAATCACGGGAACTTGGGGCATTTGCTAAGCAAATGTGCTAACCACAAAGCGACCGTGCCCTCCACACTTGATAGTGTGATTATAAATCATTACTCTTCTGGCAGACAGTAGTAAGTGTGTAGAAAGGATGGCTGTTCAGTATGAGCAGACTGTGAATGAGTCCTGGGATGAGTACGGTGTAGTGTTTGTGATTACATCAGCAGGTATCAGATCTACAGTATACAGGTGAGATTAAGCATTGCTTTTGAAAACTGTAATGTTTAGGTGTGGGACCACCAACAGCAACAGAAGGTGAGTCACAAACGCTGACGCTCCGTGCGCATCAGCATGAATTAGATGACCACACGCTTGAACTGAATCACGGTTGATTCCATTTCATCCATTGCTTCCTGTGTGGGAGCTGCTTGTTTTTGGACGTGATTTAACCTTAAATGTAAAACCTCTGTCAGGTCAGCCCAAGGTCAGTTTTGTTTTTGCACTTAATCACTAACGTGTTTTAATTCTGATCTAAATGACAGAACATGCACTATTTTACACTACAGGACATTGTTGATGGTGGAGGAACATTTTAATGTCCAGATCCGAACATTTACGTTAATTAGGTTAGTACGTGCTGCACAACATGGACAAATTTGAGATGCAACAAACACATTTTTCCCCCCTGTATGATCTATGTACTTAATGCTGATCGGATACTGAAATCCTCAAAGCGACTGAACCGACTGTGCAAGCAATAGTTGGCAAGTTATATGAAACATCACAGGCGTGATGGCATCCTGTTCCCATGCGGTATCTCTGTTGTGTCGATCAACATCACATGCACACGGTGGATAGGCTGAGAAAAGCATCCATTATTGCGCATAGTGTGGAGAGCTCTGTCGAATGCTGTATAGACATTTAATGTCATTTTTTAAAAAATCTTTTCTTTCATTCCTTATGTGTACAAATAACCTGAAAGACATGTAGAACATGATAAAAAAACAAAACAACAACAATAGATTAAGCCATGGTTTTAGCAAAAGTGCATTAAATCGCTGAGAAAACCCATTCGGAAAACTGACTTCTGGTCCGGAATGCTTGTTTGTTTGTGTTTGTATGTGCCTCCAGTCATTTTGTAGACACTCGAATCTACAGGCCAGCGTAGATCCTGGAGGTGGAGCTTTGTCAACATGGCCAGGAATCATTCAAATGTCGAACAAAAAAACAGAAAGACTAATCTTACTTAATGCACCGTTAAACCTCTAAAGGTGAGCACCTTTGCTCTAATGCTGGCTGCGAGAGCTCTAATTAGATGTCCTAGACACAAGATGTATTTCCTTATGGGTTTGTTTTATTTTATAGTATACGTTATATAAGACACTGTGATTTTTCCTTTTCTTATCTGTAAAGGGTGCATTAGACAATCCAAATTAGTCAACATTAGGTCTCTAGCTGTTAAGTTGGTGGATTTGAATACATTATTTAACTTCTTGAGCCCGTCCCTCATTTCCGCCCCGTGTACACAAACCGATGAAGTGGGCTGTTTATTTATTAAAGTCCTCATGAAATGTAAATTTAAGTTTTGTTGCTTTTAGTATGAAGATGCTTCACGTTAAGGTGATCTAGAAGCGAGTGCGCTCCAAAATACTGACGCAATTCGCATTTAGAAGATTTATGCGTTCAAAATTTACAGTCTGTCTCTACCATCGATACGGAGCAACGATTTTGATGACATCATTCTGCACTTCAGCTCATCATCAGATTTTCTGTCCAATCAAATGCAGTCTAGAATCTGAAGTGCCCCGCCCAAAAAATGCTAAAAACCACCTTGCCAAAGTTGCTGTTGTTAAAATCAAGCAAGCATGGGTCGTAAATTTGACTTTGGCTGTTTGAACACGTGAATTTTCCAACTGTAAGTTGGTTAAGAAGGAAATGGCTTGAATTCATTCGCTCTGAAGAAGGAGAAATTTGTACCAGCTCAAGGCTTTGTGACAGGGATTTTTCCATGGTATTAACTGTCGAGTACGACTTAGCCCGGGCTGTGCGATAACCTACACACCATTGGCTGTATAAAAAGGAGGCGGGGCCTGTTGATCTGTCCCGCTTTCCTGCCTTGACTTCCTGTTTCAGTGGAAATTACGTCAACACATCGAATAACACTCAAGGCACTTCACAAGGACTTTAAAGGCATCGAGTTATTTATTATACAGTAGATAATAAAAGAGCCGAACATTTGTTGCACCGGATTAGTGAAGATAATATCAACTCGCGTGTAAATAAATACCTAGCTAACGTTAGCATCCTTAGACAGGCATCTGAGAGTCCTGTATCTCTATAAAAGGACGTCCATATAAAGACAAACAGGCTGTCACAACCCATAGATTTCCAAGCAGGTTTTCTCAGCCGCATTATATACATGGTTTCCATGTTATTTGTACAGTAATATATAGTAAGTACAGATGACATGATACTACTTTGTCTTTTCCAATAAGGATTATGAAACCTTAAGAGTCAACCGATATTGATTCCCGTCCTATATTGTTTTCTTTAATAACTACTCAGCGTTCAACTGTTAAACCCTTTATAAATATATATCCATCATCCAGGATATCAAACCAACCATTTTTTTTGCTGGCATTTGCCTGATACAGATACTGGGTATTAGATCAGTGCTGTCTCTACTAGTGAAAATTTTTTTAAAAATTAGTACTAAACTTTTAATAATAGGACTTCATGTCAAGAGCATTACTGGACTTTAAAACTACATAGCAGTGTGGCTTAAATTCAATTGTTTTGCCACTCATGATACCGAAAATCTATCTTTCCTGCTTATCTATGCCAAATAATCAGTTTTGAGCTTTCGCCTGGGCTTTACAGTTTCACCCAGCACTATTATTTTTTTTTTCTTTCCAATTTGCATAGCATGACTCTGTCCAGTGCCCCGCCACTTCGAAGAGGAAGCACCCCTGTTCCATTCAAATATCAGCTCCGAAGGGAAGAAGCAGTCAATGATGACTGTGACTGGACGCCAGGAATTGGAGTAACTGAAGCAACATCGCCTCCTCCAGTTAGCTTTGTCCCAGTGCAGGATGAGGTTGTGGGTGCTGATGTGGAAGAGAGACAGGGAGGCCCGTTCAGGATCGCCCTGCTCGGCCAGAACGGAGTGGGGAAAACGTCGCTCGCTATCGCCCTCACCGGGGAAATGGACAGAACGGCATCTGTGGACTCGGATGGTACATCGATTTACTATGATAATGCATAAACTGGAAACTAGGGCTAACATGTTATACCATATATCAGTGGTCACCAACCCTCTTTCTGGAGATCTACCTTCCTGAAGAGTTTAGCTCCAACCAGAATCATACCCACCTGATTATCTAACCATTGCTTTAAGAAGTTCTTGATCAACTTAAACATGTTTTGGTTGGAGATGAAACCTGCAGGAAGGTACTGTAGATTTCACTTAATAGGGTTAGCGACCACTGCCATATATCATGCTTTGCATATACAATAATCATGCTGTAAAGTTATTGGCTGAGACCAAGAATGATGCTTAGATATTTTTACCATTTCTGACATGACACACATTAGTGATATTCATTGCTCTAATTTGAATGCTTCGGTTTCATTTTTATATATTACCCAGCCATGGTTTCTTCTTGTTGATTTGTAAAATCACATAGTTAGTAGTTCAAATTCCAAATGACTTCCTAACATGGTGGCATTGTGTCATCTATTCAGTACACTACACAGTCAGTACAGCCCCATTTGAGATTCAGCTGAACAGCACAATTGTAATAAGCGCCTGTGTGAAACTAACGATGTAGAATTGACGTGAATGACGTGCATTTAGCTCTTTAGAATCTAGTAGCGCCGGCGTTTTTAATTTAGATGACTAAAAACTCAATATTATGTAGCTACTCAGGACCTCAAGCTTAATCCTGGGTGCCTTACTTCACCATCTAAATATTTTTTCAAATAGTTATCCCAATGATATTGCAGTGTGACTTTTCATAGCAATGTTTAGTCCTAAATGATACCTATTGTGATGATGATGATGATCATGATGAAGACATTTTTCAATGGAAAAATTGACCACAGACCTCAAATATTGGTCTATTTAGACAAATAGGTCATACTCTATTAGATACCAGTACAATCTGTGGAAGTCATTATTTGTTTTTTTTTAACATACAAAGATGCCTTTTATATGGCCTCCCCAACCTCTTTTGTAAATACAGACCAGAAGCATGAACTTGATTGTTAAAATAGCATTGCAGAGAACAGCCAGAGATGTTTTGTACACAGTAGGGGTCTTATTGCAGTTACATAAGCACCCAGCGAGAGAAGAAAAAACACCAGTCTCCCAGGAGCTGTTCTCTCTTGGGTCACGGGTGTTTCTGCGTGTTTGTGTGTATCTCACAGGCGAGGGCTACGTTCGCACCGTTACCGTGGACAACGAGGAGAGCACCATCTTTCTCTTTGATAACTGGAGACAGGTGAGATTTTGAAAGGTGTATATCTAAAACAGGTTGCTTTCTCTGCACTGTAAGTGTGAATGTCGAAGGTTTTCTATTCCTCTTCATAAATCTAAGCACGAGTATACTACCAGTCACATGGTTGTAAAATTTTGAGAGATTTGTCATAAAAGGAAATAGGAGTAGTAACCAAATTTTCACTGATGCCTTGTTTGGGAATTGCTGGCGTAATCAAAACTTCTGTCTTTAAACAGATTAAGCGATATCTATCATGTTGAATGTTAAGATATACTGTAATAAGTATCAGAATAAACACATTTATTTTTTTACATCTATTATAAGTGTGTCTTGAGCCTAGATTTAAAAGCAGATATGGAAGGAGCACTTTTAATGTCAAATGGCAACTGGTTCCACAGGCGTGGAGCACCGACCGCAAAGGCTCTATCACCTTTAGTTAGAGACATGACCGTGGGACATGTACGAGATAGATGTTGGTAGAGACCTCAAATCTGACTGCAAATGGATTAGGTCTGTGATGTATGATGTGGGGCCTGCCCATTAAGAGCCTTAAAAAACAATCAGCTGGACCTTAAACTGAATTCTAAAAAGGACATGGAGCCAGTGAAGGGAGGCCAGAACTGGGGTAATGTGATCATACTTTTAGTACCAGTTAACCGTCTTGCAGACGCATTCTGGACCATCTGCAAGCGTGTTCGTAAGGACTGGAGAAGGCATCGAGAATTGGAATAGTCTAGTCGTGATGTAATAAAGGCGTGATGTAATCATGGAAAGACATAAATGATTTGAGTTCAGGAATAATTCTTAACTGGTAGTCGGCATTTTTTTTTTTTTATGACAGAATTGATTTGTTTGTCAAGGCAGAGTTATCAAGAATAACACCTAGGATTTTTGCATATGACTTTAGATATGGGATGAGGTGGCCTACCTTGTTGGTGAGACAGCTTCTGGTCTTAGAAGGACCAAAAGATGATTACTTTAGTTTTGTCGATGTTAAACTGGAGGAAACTATTTGCCATCCAGCTTTTAATGGCCTCAAGACAGTCCAGGAGAGGATGTAGGAAATCCCTAGATCTTAATAGGAGATACAGGTGTGAATTGTCGGTATAGAAGTATAATGTTACCAAGGATGTACAAACAGAAGAGAACCAGCCCCAGGATGGACCCCTGTGCCCTGTGATGGGTTGGCACCCCATCCAGGGTGTTCCCTGCATTGCGGCCCAAATTACCGTGCTCCCTGGGATAGGCTCCAGACTGTGGATAGGCTCCACCCTATGTAGGATAAGCGGAACAGAAAATAAATGGATGTGTATTTATATATCTATATATGTATGTATATATATGTATACATATATATACATATGTATGTATGTACATTGTAAATGTGGCCGATCCATTCTTCTATCAGTGGGCCTTTGAAAAAGAAATGCATCTTAAAGTCCTCCATGAACTGTGCTTCTCCTAATATGATGAAACAAACTGCATGATGTCTTTGGCTGGACCTGTTTCTTTTCTTGGAATTGAATCTACAGTATGTAACTACATTACATAAGCATTGCTAACAGAAATATGATTAGCATCTATTTTATTATACTTTACTGCCTATTCTATCTATTCTATTTTACTGCCTTGTTCGGCTGGTATTAACTTGTTTGCCTCATTAAACAAACACATCCTGCATGCTTAGTTGATTGAATTCATGTTGCTTCACAATATACAGCATATAAATTCAGTTAATTATTCATAATATTTTTTACTCGTATGCTCGTAAATGAGGGTCTTAAATTTTTAGATGATTGTAAATTGAAATAGAGTCACTGTAGTAGTAGTAGTAGAGCGGGGCTTGTGGTAAAAACAGAAGAAGAAAACAATTTCCCAGCTAGCATTGCCTCGATTTTGTCTTTTATATTATAATATATGGATTTTTTCCACAGATGTCTGGGTCAGTGGTATAAAGCGATAATGAATAGCAGAGTAAAGCAGCACTTTCACTCTGTAGGCCTGTAATGACATTTTTCTCTGCAGGAAACTGAAGAAACATACTTAAAAGAAAAATGGCCAGTAAAAAATGTGTGCGACAGCGATATAGAAAAGAGAAAAACATGCTGTGATTGGGCATTAGATAAAGCTGTATAGACAGCACAATGGAACATTCACAATGCCAGGCCCATATGTACTGTATATGAACAGTATATTTCCTTTAAACGTTAAATTGGACACCTAATTTTCCTGGACAGAAGATTTCCTGCTTTCTTTTTTTAAGAAATAAATGGAGCTGTCTCATATACAATAGATTCTCATTTGCATATAGGGCAGAGGTGAGTAATCTCGTGAGATTTCTGTCTCAGCCCTTACTCATTAATTCACGCTGAGTCATTCACAGTAGTGTTAGGCTTGGTATGAGTATTTGATCAAAATCCAGTATATTATATTATATAAAAAGCATCGTTGTGATGTTTGTTGTAATGTTGTCAGTCCTTCCACGCAAGTAAGTAAGAGTGTGGGTAGAGAATTTTCCTTTTTATTTAAATGTAAGGTGTATTGTATTGCATGTTAAAGAGGAGCGCAGCTGTACCATCAAAAATGTATGAACTGATGGAAAACCAGGTTTGGTTTAAGCTTTTAAAAGGTGCCACTATGTGAATTTTTTTATTATTTTTTTTAAAAACAAAGAATGAATCAGTAAAGGGGGAGTTTGGATTGCACTGACACCTATGCCTTAATAACTCCATCTCAGTAAAAAAGAAAAGAAAAAAAAAGTATAAATATTACAGAATTACAGGTTATGTAGTGACACATCAAACTTACCGCTCTGGAAACATCTCGTCTTCTTGGTACACACGATCAGGCTTGAAAGTCACGTGGACACAAAATTTACAGTAACATGGGTATTTTCAACATTCAACTAGTTTTTAGGCTGTAAATTCTTTAGGCTTCTGGGAATACAGAGACTTTCCACATTTTGAAAACCTGCATTACTGTGGGGCGTTACCATGTGACTTGCAAGCCTGATTGTGTTTGCCAGGAAGAGGAGATGATTCATGAACCCGGTAAATGGGCAAAACTCATTATAAAAAAAATTTAAAAACAGGTAAATGTATTTATTACATATATATATATATATATATATATATATATATATATATATATATATATATATATATATATATATAAATTCAACTATAGTCATACAGGTTAGCTTGGTTAAAATACATTGCAGCAGAATGTCTCATCCGAAGCATTCGGGTGAAAGTTTGACACCCCTGCAGATACCTTTTATTTTTTGTGTTGTGAGACTGGGTTGGATTTGCATGGTTGAAATACTGCCCTTAAGTGATGCAGACAAAAAGGTACTGTATCGAAAAAAAATTGGAGGATGAAAACGAAAAGGCTGTTGGTGAGATAAACATATATGTGGCTTCAGTCGCATTTGTGAAGTTTTTAAAGAAACATGCAATGAAAATGTGTCAGAGTGGCATGACAGCCAACCAGTGGGCTGCACAGTTCTGTCCTTTTCTTGCTCTAATGTGAATCAGTTTATTAGTCAATTATAAATAAATCCTTTTTACTTCACTTGACATGTTAGGAAAAAATCTAACTATGCTGCTGTAGTCACCGGTGTCTACAGTATTTCAAAGACCTGTGTGTAGTTCAAGTTTATAATCCAATGATAATCTGTTCTTCAAAAAAATACATTTTTAAATCAAGTATTCTCTAAAATATATACAGTGTATATATATATATATATACTCACACACTACTCGTTAAAAATTTCACCTATCGTCCAGAGATCACCGGTTCCTATCTCAATGGTGCCATCTGTGGTAAAAGCCTGCTTGTTGTTTGGTAATCAAGGACATCTGCTTGTTCACATGAACAGAATATAGTGCAGGTAGTGCTCTCCTCCAAGCATCTTTAGTTGCCCGATTTTGTATAAGTGCAAGTTCAAAAAGCTATAGTGGTGGCTTTACAATCAGAGAAAATGTGTGAGCCTTTAGGCTTCTTAATTGGTGGCTTTCCTGCTAGAGAGAGACTCAGAGGTAATAGAATAACAATTGACAATGACTAAACTGGGAGAAGATAAATACATAATATAAAATAATAAATTAGTCAGCCATGGTACTAGGACACCACTGCTACAGTCATTGTCTGGATCCACTATATCAGCTATTCATAATATACTGTATGCTTTATAATACCAGGCAGAATCCTGCCCATTTTTAACTGGAGCCATATCACCCTGCAGCTCTTGCATGATTTCCCACTGAAGCTAGACAGGGTTGAGCATGGCCAGTACCTGGATGGGACCCCTCATGGGGAAAACTAAGGTTGCTGATGGCAGGGGTATTAGTGAAGCCAGCAGGTGGTGCTCACTTGTATGGGTCCTAATGCGCCAGTATAGTGATGGGGACACTATACTGTAAAAATAGATGTTAAACCAAGGTCCTGCTCATAAAAGAGTAGGTGTATAAACCCTGGTGAAATTCCTCATTGGCCCTTATTTTTCATGGCACCCTAATAATCTCCATCTCTGAATTGGCTACATCGCTCTCCACCAATATCTAGTGTGTGGTGGGTCTTCTGGCGCACTATGGCTGCCGTCGCATCATCCAAGTAGATACTACACACTGGTGGTGGTTGAGGAGATTTCTTCCATACAATGTCCATTGACATTGAGTTCCTAGAAAATAAATATATATCGCTATGTAAATCTAATGAATTATTATTATTATTATTATTATTATTATTATTATTATTATTATTATTATTACTTGTATAATCAGAGTATAACCTACTGCTTCTCTGTGTCTGACAGGATCTATCCATGCTGGTGTGTGAAGTATGTGTGTTGGTGTTTTCGGTGACAGACCGACGCAGCTTTCACCGCACGGCTCAGCTCCGCCTCCTTCTCAGGGAAAACCAACCTCAAACTCCCATCATCCTTGTGGGCAACAAGAGCGACTTGGTCCGCTCACGAGAGGTCAGCACGGAGGGTACGTCCTTTAGACCGGACACTCTCACTGCTGTATTAGAAAGATAACAGTGTTGCTATATCAACCAATACTGTACTTCACTTTGCTTCAGTTTCAGCTTTCTTGCTAGAGATTCTTTAAACTAAAAGTGCAAAACAAAAGGTATTCTTTTCCCACAAAGTATGGAATCTTTGCCAATATGTCGATTTAAATCAATTAGACTTGATTTGCTTCATTTTTTTCAGCACAAAAAAAAAAAACACATCTAAACATTTTCATTTAATTCATTTCCCAGTCAGATCCTTTGCGTAGCCGACAATTAAGAACGTGTTTACAAATTCTTTACATTAATTTAAGACGAGAAAGGTGACAGAATGCAAGGCTAGCATGCTAATCTGATGTTTAAGTAGATGTTTCACTGTGACAGGACAGGATGCCACATTATTTTTTATTTATTTTTTTATCACAGCGAGAAAAAAATCTTCCTTATCAAATGGTCACATGGTCCACCCTTGTTCGCAGGATGGGAATTTAAAAAGCACTGTCAAATATAAGAGCTGGATATAAACTGGTACTGCATTTCTTTGAACCCGTGTCAATAGCTTAAACGGTTTTATAGTACAGCACAAGTCAAATAGCGAGCTTAAGAGATGTCTGGACCCTTGATCCAGAGCCGAGGTGTTCAAATGTAGATGCAACCCAATTCAATTTCTTAAAGTGTCTGCCAGCTATGGGGCTTGAATCTAGATTTTTGTGTAGCTTGGTCTTTGTGTAGGTTATGTTTATTTACTGTACTTCCAAATGCCTGAAGGTCTATTCGTACTGCTACTCTTTACTGATAGTCTTTCGATTTCTTCCCGCCGTTGAATCTCTTTCCCTTTGCTTATGCTTCTCAGACTCTCTCCTCCTTCTGTCTTGTCTTTGGCTCGGTGCATGTTTGTGTGTATGTATTGGTGTATGCTTGCTTGTTTGTGTGTGTTCGTTTCAGTGTATGTGTGTATGTGTCCCATGTATCCAGCTGGAGGATTTGGATGTTGGCAGATTTACGAACGCACACTGGTGGAGGACAGTAGTATCTACTCTGTGTGGGAGGATTTAATGGGGATTTTTTTTTCACACACGTACGTACACACACATATTGTTTTCTTCACCTGTGTTTTTATACATTTTTATCCACGTAGGAAAACACAATGAAGTGAAGATCAGACCTGTATACACACACTCACGGACATTTGGGATTGTGCCTGTTATGCAATTTTAACTCTGTGTCTGTAGGGTTTGGGTGGTATTTTTATCCCTTTGGGTCTACGCTGTCAGCTAATGCACCATAATGAGGTTGTTCATCTGTGTGTTTGTGTCTGTGGATATGAGTATCGTTAGGGGAGACGGACAGAGTGTGTCTGCATCTCAGACTAATTTAGGTGAGGACAGGATCAGCATTCTTAGTATTATCATGTAACTCTGCCTGCAGCTTGTGGGATGACATTTGGGGTTAATTGCATTTGCAGGTGTTGGAGGAAACCATAATGTTCCCACTTCAAACAGGAGCTGTGTAGTCTTTTCCCCTAGATCACCGGCTTTGTACTGTATAGCTACCATTCTCCTTATGACAGGATTTTAAGAGTATCATTCTCTCTATATGTGTGTGTGTGTGTGTGTGTGTGTGTGTGTGTGTGTGTGTGTGTGTGTGTGTGTGTGAAGGTAGAGGTGAAGTTTCATAATGAGGTTTTTCACCTGGAAAGGCACAACTCTATTACCCTGCACTCAGTGTGTAGTGTTTACAGGGCAAAGTGAGGATGACTCACAACGAGAGACGGAATGTGAGATTTAAAACAATTGTCACGCTCCTAAACTAGTTATAATTTCACAGATGCTCTCTCGTCTAGATTATGCTTACCCGATTTCCAAGCTACAAAAGCACCCGAAATAATTAAAGACAGTGGTCTTCAAAGCAAGTTAGACAAGTTGTCTCTGGATACTGGAGCATGATGGTAGACTAGCAGACATCCAAGATGGCTCTAGTCATCCAAAAAAAAAAAAAAAATGCTGCTAGAAAGACAAGGCTAAATGTATCTTGGGGTATGAGAGCATCCTTTTGGGATTCAGTAACTTTATTTTGACAAGCATGCCAACATTGGCAATGTATAGGGCTCTGCAGTAATTAATAATAATAATACTGAAGAAACAGACAAAAAAAAATCAGCACTTCAGGACACTTCATAAGACCCAGTGTCATGTCTTAGTAGTAGTCATGAGAGCTACAAATGGATTTGAGAACACCGATCTAAACATTTCCTTGGCCTAAAGGTCTTGTTATTAAGGTATACTGTAGATAATAATGTTGCATTCTTCAATTTCCAATCGCTAGAATGTCCACAAGACTACGATGCAACAGAATATAAACACATGCATAATGCCAGAGCCATATCTCCCTGCAGTTCTCGCCTGGTTTCCCATTTAAGCAGGCTTTAGCCTGGCCAGTACTTGGATGGAAGACCTCCTGAGGAAAACTAAGGTTGCTGCCGGTAGTGGTATTAGTGAGGCCAGCAGGGGGTGCTCACCCTATGGTCTGTGTGGGGTTTAATGCCCCAGTATAGTGACAGGGACACTATACTGTAAAAACAGCACCGTCCTTCAGATGAGACATTAAACTGAGGTCCTGACGCTCTGTGGTTATTAAAAATCCCAGGAAAGAGTAGGGGTGTAACCCCGGTGTCCTGGCAAAATCTCCCATTGGACCTTCTCCATCATGGCCCACTAATAATCCCCATCTCTGAATTGGCTACATCACTCTCTCCTCTCCGATAATAGCTGGTGTGTGGCAGGTGTACAATGTAAAGCGCTTTGAGTGTCTAGAAAAGCGCTATTTAAATGTAACTGTAACTAACTAACATGCAAGTGTATTGTCATGATAATACGTCTCAGCAGGCAGATGGATACCTGAGCATCTTGGTATTGCAATGCTCAAGGTCAAACTGAAGAGACAAGACTGGAAAAAAATCAGTATAGTGGAGACAGAAGCGATGTCAATAATAACAGTTCACACCTATCACCCTGTTCAAAACTTTACATCCCCCTGGCTCTTAATGCATCTGTTATGTGAAATAGCTTATTCAGAGCAGTCTTATAATACCTCTTTTTTTATTTTTATTAACATTTTCTAGATTCTGCAAGGTGTATGTAAACTTATGACCTCAACTGTACTTGATTCAATATAACAGTAATTAACTAAACATAATACATAAAAACAACAATAAAGGGATATAACTGTTATTTCACACTTTGTAAGGACTGCACGTCTTCACTGATGGACAATAACTGGTCCATGGTTCAGAGGTAATTTGTGAAGACTCAACTGCTGTAAAATGTCTGTGCAAGTGTGTTTATTAAAGTGTGTTTATAATAGTCAAAGCCTAATACCAGGAGACAAAAATAGGCCAGAACTTGACAAGGTAAATATGTCTTGGAAGAATATTTAGTAAATAAACAAGTCAATTTTTTTGGATTAAATCTTTTTTTTTCTTCTCACAATCTGATCCAATATTTTCTGCTGATAAATGGCAATGGATTTCAGATTGGCGCTATCTCTAATTATGCACGTAACGTAGAGAGTTCATGAGAGACAGGGATAACAGACAATAGGTTTAACTAATCAACTATCAAGACAGCACGGAAAAAAAGAACAGGAAGTATAAACCATATAAGGAAAGCGGAATGCCAAAGGGACAACAGGGCAGGATTTGTCAGGACACAATCCTTTGTTAATGCGTGAATCATGACATTTAGAACCACCAAAAGACAAAGAGGTGGCCCTGTGTCTGTTTTTGGTATTTGCAGTGGTATTATCAGCCATGTTTTCAGAGCAGGCACCTGGCTGAATGACAGTGTATACAGTGGCTTTGACCGAGGCAGGACTCTTGGCAGTTTTGTAAATGACAGGGTTCTTAGAGGACTTGGACAGGGCAGAGCTCTTGACGTCCTTTATCAGGTTCTCAGCAACCTTGCGTTTGGGTTACGTGAGTGGTCAGGACAATATCTGAGCTTAACCACCACTTGCAGTCTCCGATACACAAGCGTGAGGTTTGAGCTGCTTAGTGGAGGTACATTAGTGTAGCCCCCAGAAATGGCCAGGATGGACACCTTAGATGAGCTGGCAACAGACACTTGACAGGGACCAGCATAGGTTGCTTGCAGACCCTATTAATACCTTCATACAAGTGGTACTTACTTTATATTAGCGGTCTATACCTCACTAATGTGTTGGTCGGGTATCAAACGTAATTATTAAGACGTCTCTATGATTTTAGTCCTGTCCAAACCAGTCGTGCCAGTCTTTTTTTCTTTAATAGATGTGCATTCCAGTGTCTGGAAAGGTTATGTCATCTTTTACCCTCTATAAAATGAGCTGTAGATATGACTCTAGTTAATATGTCCAAAGCAAATTGACATAGTGGTAAAGATTCCAGTGGGAAAAGAGCTTGCACTGAAGTCAGTACATTGAAGTACAAATATGTGATGGGCATGTAGCCTACTAATTATCGTACAGAACTTGCATGCCTCCATTACAACAAGTGGGATATAATAACATACAAAGAACTATTTTACCTTTAACCCTTTCTAGCAGTTCACTGGCGTTCCCATTCCTTATCAGACATTTTCAATCAGTATAAACAAATTCATTATTTATCGATGCAAGTCTGTTATTAGATTAATCAGGACACTGTTGGGTTTCTGTGTGTAGAGTATCAGGACTCGCGTACATAGACATAAAAGTGAATTGTAGTACATGGAGTGAAAGAAAGAAAGAAAGATATCTATAAAGGTTGTTGTATATTTCACAGTGGTCTGTTTGTCTCACAGAGGCTCAATCCAATGCTGCTCTCTATGAATCTCCCTATGTGGAACTGTCTGCATCTCTGGACCATGGCACCACAGAGCTTCTGGAGATGGTTGTGCGGGCAGCACGAGGAGAAAGCCTGGGGTCCTTGGGGGTCGGCGGGGCCGAGGGAGCGACGGGGGGTCGCAGTGAGAGCCTGAGCACACGGGCTAAGCGATTCCTTTCCAACCTTGTACCACGCTATCCCCGGGAAAAAGAGCGTGATGGCGGAAAGTTCTTCAGGCAGAAATCTCGCTCCTGTCACGATCTTGGAGCTTTGTGAGTCATAGATAGAGTGAGAGGGCGAAAAACAGAGACAAGGTAAGAATGAGTGGGAGAGGAGTAAGATTGGCAGTGAAGAATTGAAGGACCAGAGCCTGCACAGAAAAAAAACAAGAGTATTAGAAAGGTATATGGGATTTCATGAAATAGTCTATTAGTCTAACTAGTCTAAGTACAGAAAGAGAATGACAAGAATCATAAAAAAAAAAGCCTTAATAATAGTTAAGGCCAGGTATAGCATTTGATACAGTTAAAACTGTAGGTCATTGAGTGAACAAATGTAGTTTGCATGCTCCACTATTTAAAAAAAAAAGTTTCACTCAGATAGTATAGACAATCCAGTTACTGTGAGTATTTGTGGTATCCTGCTATATTTGTGTATCTTAAACTAAATTGTTACAAGTTGCAGAAATACAATTGAAAACTCCACTAACCTGGGGAAAACAGTTTTCTGTTCAAACGGTAGAACAATTTTCAAAGATTGCAATCACATTACTGACTGTGCTACTGAAATTGTATGTACAAGAACTTGAACCTTTACTTTGATAAACCCACACAAAGGTCCATTCTCCATTACTGAGAGGTCCATTAAAAGTATTTCAAAAACTCAAGCTTTCTGTGCCATCATTTAAATGTCAACATCACCAAGCTTGTTCAGCAATCAGCACTTTTTTTTTATAACATGCAACCAGTCGATTAAGATCTAGCGTTACTAAAGTGATCATCCAATAACAAAGTTATCTTTCAAACAATCGCTCGGTACCTCACTATGGGAAACGCCTCGGGCGTGATAGACTATGGAAGCACCACTTCCGTCAGAAGGACGGTCCAATCATAGCTCATGACAAGGAGCCCACCCACTTCCTATTTACAGCTTTGATCCCCGAAAAGGCATTCTCATTCTCTTCCCCATGAAGGCTTTCCATAAACCTAGGCTGTACTGCTTCAGTTCACAAATGTACCGTCAAGGTTGATGTTGCGGAATGCAGTGCATTTAAAATCTGTTGTGGATTCTGTGCTAAGTTAAGTTTATTGGATAGTCTGACTCACCATGTCGGTGTCAAAGGTTGCCGCGGAGAAAGGGAAAGATGCCCCCTCGGGCTCATCGGCACCATGTGGATTTATGATCTCAGGCAGGGATCCGCATCCGATGTGCATTGCATGCATGGGTGTCAAGCATGCTCAGGCTGTGCTGGTGGATGCAGAAAGTTGCACACACTGTCGTGTAATGCCGGCCAGGATTTTGGAAAGAAGGCTTCAGGTGGCTGCTAAATCTTCTAAAGACGATTCGTTTCTGTCTACTATCCATCCTTCGGCTAAGGGGGCTCAACACTCTCCCCCGCAGGATCTTTCTTCGTGGGGGGATATTATGTTTTTGGAGTACTCTGAGTTTGCGCCGCTTTTCGACCACCAGCCGCTTGTGCCAGGCGATGAGGTGGAGAGAGATGAGAAGGAGGCTGAGATGTTAGCTTGCTTCCTTCAAGATGAGCTGGATGCTGAGGAGGATGATGCTATCCTGTCTGCAGCCCAAGCGTCCAGGCCCATGAGCGTGCAAGGTGGTGGCTTAGCGTCGACAATGCTGGGTTGTGACCTAGTAAGCGTGCGGCAGCTAAGATTGGTATCGCTTGGCCTGGGGATCCAGGAGTTAAATGGGATATCCAAGACGGGAAAAGGCTCCCTTCTCCCTTTCCCCTGGTGAAACAACTGTTTCCCGCTTTGCTGCCATGTATAGCAGAAATGAAACGATCCTGGGATAAACCCTTTTCTCAAGGGCTACTTGACGCTCAATGTGAGCGAGATGGAGGGGCTTGGGTTCTCTTACTCTCCCACGGTCAAACAGTCAGTGGCTCACCACCTGCATCCAAACAGTTGGACGACTCTCTCATCTGCCAGTCCCTCCCTCCCTTGGAAAATGGAATGCTTCACCGCTTCCATGTACCAGAAAATATATAAAACATCAGCATTGGCGATGTGGGCACTTAACGTCACTTCACTGTTGATGGCCTACCAAACAGAGTTATTGGAGGAGCTGGGCACTCAAATGGACATTGGCAATCCAAACCCGGTGGTCTGGGAGGAGATCTCTAACATAACAGACCTCAATCTACGCACCTTATATGGTGTGGTGCAAAGCCGTACTATGGCTCTCACCATTGAGGGCGAGAGGTCGCTTTAGCTTAATCTCTCGAGCAATCTCTTGAGCATCATTAGCTTTGAATGCTAATCCATGGGGAAAGCAGTCATTCGCGGTGGTGGCTGCAAAGTCTAGGTCCACTAACCCTTCCAACAAAAAGAAGAAGGATACCTAGGACGCAATCTCTGCATGGGAGGGACGGACACCACCTAGGGTTTCCTGTGATGTCCTCTCCCAAGTCCGCCATGTCTGATCCCCCACCAGTAAAGAAGCGGGGATGTGGAGTTTGGGCGAAAAAATGGTTCTAAATTGTGCTCAGGCCAGTTCAGCTCCCCCTCAACGCACAGTGTTCTGTGGATTGCGGACAGCAATACCACAAGTTGAAGTGCAGGAAACTCAACCACCACAGCGGGAATGTGGTCTGATGGTTACAAGTACAAGGCGTCTGTGTCCTCGTTGGCACCTCGCGCGCAGAATGAGAATATCCTCAGAATGCGTAATGGCTCTTCATCAGTGGAGAAACCCCTGTGTGTTCCAGACAGGGGTTCTGCTGAGGAGCGAGTCTCTCAGAAAAGTAGTGACAATGGATACATCCCTGATGGGCTGGGGGTATGTTTTCAGGGCAGATCGGTAAATGGTTGCTGGATGTCCCAGCTTCCTAAACTTCACATAAGTCTTTTGGAGTTTTCTTTCTGGCCTTGAAACATTTTCTCCCATTCTTGAAAGGGTTTCACGTTCTGGTCAGGACAGGCAACACGACAGTGGTGGCATATATCAGTCGCCAAGGGAGAACGCATTCGTTGCAACTGCACAGTCTAGCTTGCGAGCTGAATTTTAGTCCAGATGACAGCAAGGTTACGTTGCTGCCTGACCTGCCTTTTGTTCCCAAAGTCAGTGACTCCGCTTATAACTGCTTTGCTTTGGACTTGTGTGCCTTTTACCCGCTCTTTTTCTTCATTTACACACACTCGGGAGCATGAAAATTGCACGCATTTACACGAATACCATTTACACTAATTTTTTTATGTAGATGTTCTTCCTGTTTAAAAAAGAATGTAATTATTTATTAATTTCTAATTACATTGTCGAAGTTGTATTTAAATTACTGACTAATTACTCTGTCTGAAAAGTAATTGCATTGCTTATTGCAAATTACTTCTTAAAATACTTCTCAACCTTGGTCAGGTGCTTCAGTAGTGCTTTGGAGAAAGGCCGATATTTTTTCTTCATAACTTGCATAACCTGAATTTAGTGTTTAGGGCATAACTTATATTTTACCATGATGTTCTTGTCTACATGTGTTAACAACAAAGACTTAATGGGTATACTGCCATTTAGCAAAACAGCCACATGAATGACTTCACAGCCACCTGGCACAAACTTGTGCACACACACGTAAGCCTACAGCTAACAAATGTAAAGGGGCCGGGTTAAATTAGAAAACAGATGTTGTCTTTAGATGATCAATTTAGAATTTATATTCAGTACAGTGTGTAATGCAAGTACATCATAAGTAACTGTAAGCAAATTACTTAAAAATGAAGAGTAATCCCTTACTTTACTTTTTTTCCAGAGGAAAAGTAATTTAATTACACCCAACACTGGTCATTAGTCATACTAATAGCATTATATCAGTATTGGCCATTAGAAAGACGCTCATTTAGTAGCACTATTTAATGTTCCTAAATATAAACCTGTCATCATATCACCCTGAAGCCTATTGTAGTGCAAAGAGGGTCTTTTTTGTTTTTTAGAGGGGTAGATGCTCAAAGCTGAAAGAGAACATGGTTCTTTTGTTCCTACCACTTTTTATCAGTAATTATCGGCTGGAGTTACTGTAGTTACTCAGGTTTCCATGTTTCTTTCTGAATTACAGCAACTCCGGATTTCTAAACAGGAACCATTACGGCTTCTGTAATCGATCCTCTGTCGCACCTTATCGATTACTTGTGTGTATGTCATTTCATTTTTTATTAACATTTCAGACCAGAGATTAGTTATATGGCTAGAAATGGTAGAAGATTCCATTTCCATCTGTCCATTTGCTGTACTGCTTATCCTAAAGAGGGTCATGTTGAGCCTGGAGCCTATCCCATGGGACACCTTAGATCGCAGGGCACATTCACACGCTATGGATTTTTTTTGGAAATGACAATCAGATTAAAACACATGTTTTTGGACTGAGGGAGGAAACCAGAGTACAGAGAGGAATCCCCCTGAGGCATAGGGCGAACTTGCAAGCTTTGCGCACACCGAGTAGAGGCAGGAATCCCCAAATCCAACCCCAGAGATGTGAGGCAAATGGCTTAAAACTAAAACTAAAACTATTAAGCCACCATGCCCCCTGGCAGAATTTTCACAGATTTTTTTTTAAAAAATAGATTTTCTTTAATTTAGCTCCTCCCATCTAATTAGTGAAGTGACATGAGTTAGCTAGCTAAAATCTGATATATCTCATCTGAGCCTGTAGTCAAAAGTAATAAGGTGAAGCGCCAGTGCAAAATGAAACATAACATAAACACTTCAGATTTTCAGATGTGTCTCATTTATAGTCAATATTTAATAGTAATAATTCATGTTTAAGCATTAAAAGGTGAATGTGGTCTCTATTCAGTTATGTTAGTTGCTTTCTTTGTAAGGAAGGAAATTTATGAAACTTCATACAGTACATATAAGTTGATCTGTAAATAAGGTTTTCTGTTTATAAAATCTGATGTATGGTCTTCATAAGTATAATAACAATAATATAATACTATGGGTATGTATGAGTACACCTAGTAAACAGAGTATTTTATAAATTAGCACACAAAATGTTGAAATATGTCACATGTTGAAAGTACACAGTGTTTATTTAAGTCTGTCTGGACACAAATGAAACATGTAAGACTTAATTAAACACAGCTAAATACTAAAAAAAAAAAAAAAAAAAGTAAAAGTGATATTGGCTCATTTGAGCCAGATGAGATCGAGAAACACAGAAAATGGCTGTCCTGGTTTATGTTCTTTAAATCGATGGAGGCGGGTGCACTGTCTGATCGTTGCCTGGCGACAGTAGTCATAGAAACTGGGAATCGTTGTCACATGAAAAAAATCTTCTACATTTCCTCCTTTTCCAAGCATCTCAGAACAGGTAAAAATAGGCGAGTCTGAAAGATGTGCTTCCTGTAGAGAGACATCGAATGAGCATTGTAAAATATAAGAAAGATCCCTATTTTTAATTTAAAGTATGATCTTATTAGTGTGAAATGGAATGGAATGGAATGGAATGGAATGGAATGGAATGGAAATGATGAATACAGGTATATTCCAGCCTTATGAAGCCTTCAAACATCACAAAAATGCATGTACGTCAAATCAGTTCATCACTGTGCTATCCTTCCTCATCAGAAGAACATGAGATATGATAATGATGGGTAAACGTCTAGCTGGTGACCTCACTAATAATCCACAGCAGCGTTTTATTGCAGTGACTCACAACCATGAGTCTCGGCAGTCACACATAATGCAAAGAAAATGGTACAGGAACAGTTGACTGCCCTCTTGTGGAACTAATAACAGGTCAGCGTGAGTGCAACAGGACACACAAACACCTGCTGATATTTCATGGATTAACATGGATGATATTTCATGGATCAAGGAGTAACTCACCTGTATTGAATTTGGCTATAGTCACTGATGTGTATCGAGCTTACAGACATTACAGTATTTGAAAATTTTATGCAACTTAATTTTCCTCAACTTGATGTGACTAAAAAAAAGGAATGAGATTTTGACTGGGTGTTCAAATAGCACAGAGATCATACCAAAATCTAGTCATAACCCTGCCTGTCTGGTGGCAGCTTGAGGAAAATAGGCAAGTAATTACTCCTCAGACTTCCTCATTGTATTAAAAAAAAACTCATTCACTGTTGGGATCTCTGCTGGGAATCTTGACATCATAATCATTCACTGGAAATTGTCATATTATTGAAGTTGAGCACAAAATAGATCTAGGTCTAATTGTTTCAGGAGAGTAAAAAAAGAAAAAAGTACTTATTATGATAGATTGGAAGTATTTCAAAGGAACCATTTTTGAGTGTAAAAGAGCCACAGTGCTTGCTATTGCTATATGAGAGAAGTTGGTTAGTATGGGTTGATCAATGAAAGTTGGACACTATATGACCAAAACTTTGAGCACACCTGACTATCATAGATATATGTAGGCCTTCCCAGAACTTGTTGGAGGCACATGATTATCGAAAATGTCTTTGTGTCTTAGCATTATAATTTCCCTTAACTGGAACTAAAGAGCTCAAACTTGTTCCAGCCTGACACTGCCCCTTTGCTACATTGTTTGTCAAGGTTGAAGTAGAGGAGCTTGAGTGGCCTGCTGAACACCTTTCAGATGAATTGGAATGCCGTCTGCCTCCTCACCTGTCATCAGGGACCTCACAGTGCCCCAGAAAGAATGTACTGATGACACACACACACACACACATATATATATATATATATATATATATATATATATATATATATATATATATATATATATATATATATATATATATATACATATGTATGTGTGTATATATATAACAAATGCAAGTGTATGTGTATATATATATATATATATATATATATATATATATATATATATATATATATATATATATATATATATACTTGCATTTGTTTCTTACAGGAGTTCTTACAGGAAGGATCTAGTTGCCAATTATTTAGTTAAATAAATAGCTAACAAAGCACACCTTAAAGTTGTTATTCTTTCTGAAATACGCCTTTTCCTTCTCCTCAGGAAAAAGAAGTTTCACCAAAACCAAAACTATTCAGAAGGAGTAGATTTTACGCCATGGTTTACCTCAGGAGTCAGCTTGAGGACACCGACAGGAAAACCCTCGAAAATGAAACCCAGTAAAAATAGTTCTTCTTCTTCTTTTTTTTTTTTTTAAAATAAACAATTAAAATAAATGTGACAGTAGTGTTTTTATTCTCTGTTTTATTTTTAAATAGAATACATAAGCCTAATAGTAAATAAACATGGCAAGCAGTTGTTTTTCTTTTCTTTATCAATTAATACAATAAATGTGACAAAATGAACAGCATTTCAGAAAATGAACTTTACTATTTCACGATACAATCCATAATGTCTGTGACAGAATGCCCTTTGACACATTATCAGCATCTGAATTCACTCTCTCATTTTCACTGATGGCATTTGGCAGACACACTCATCCAGAGCAACTGATTATCTCCTTTATAAATCTGAGCAGTTGCGGGTTAAGGGCCTTGCTCAAGGGCCCAGCAGTAACATCTTGGCAGTTTGGGGTTTGAACTCATGACAGTCTGAACAGTAGACCAACGCCTTAACCACTGAGCTACTTTTGCCATAGGGAATAGTGAATGAGTGAACGAGTGAGTGGCTTCAGACACCGCATAGGTCATAACCCAAACAATGCTTACTCTGGGTTTTCTGGTTCCAGAACACCTGTGAGGAGTAAGTTCGATCAACCTCCTATTGATAACTCAGAGATAACACGCGTGCACGGTGTGTACATAAAGAAATTGTCAATGGCTCACCAACTTCAGGAGTCGCCATGGAAACCCACGGTGAGAAAAGGTGAGCTGCATACTTCAGTAAAGCAGAATTAGAGGTTTTAATGCATGCTTATGAGGAATATAAGCCACTTATAACAAAACGTTTATAAGTTCATGAATGTCTGAAATGTTTCCTTTCATCATGATGCAAAATTGAACCTTGGATCCTATTAGAACCGCGCCGTAACATTTAATAGATATGCCTTTACTTTTAGCCCTCCACCAATTTCTTAATATTGTACGTAGTAGTAATAATATAATAGGCTTTATATTTTATCAGATGTAATCCTTCTCGATCCAGAACATTACCCCAAGTTCTTGACCTCTATCCGCATGTTTTTTTGCATTGTGCTGCTGACACATGAATGATTACATTACTAAATGAATGTGCAGGTGTACAGGTGTTCCTAGTACACATGTGGGTATTTAATTATGCCCTTTATTGACACCCTTCAATTTTGAGTCTATTTACATTGTCAGTTAATTAGGCATAGTTCTTTACATTCAAATTCAGTATTGTGTATAATAGACACACCCCAGTTGTGCGCACGTATGTATTTATATCTGAAGTCTGAATACCAATGTGCTCAACTGAACTCATTATCTGAAGGCCTATTATATCGAGAAGGAGCGGTAAAGGTTACTTTTGGTAACAATGTTGATACAGTGGAGGAAACAACTATTAAACGCGTCAACATTTTTTCAAGTAAATATATTTCCAATGAGGCTATCAACATGAACTTTTCACCAGATATCAGTATTAACTTAATGATTAATACCGATGTCTGGTGAAAATTTCATGTGAATAGCCTCGTTGGAAATATATTTACTGGAAAAAAATGTTGACGTGCTCAATACTTATTTCCCCCACTGTAGCATCGGGCAGCTATGAGAAGTCTGGGGATAATAAGAAATCTAAAATAAAAGAAGAAGAAGAATCTGGAAAGGAGATTAGAATCACATTTGGAGAGAGTGATATAGGAGTGGCTGAAAAACGCCCAGGGGAACACTTTAACAGGTAACATTGCAAGCATATCACTCACATACACACCCACACCCCCAGACACACACACACGGTTGCCAAGCTTATAAACAAATTCACAAAGTTTTGTTGGCCAAATAGATAATGACAACTTAAGCGGTTAAGATTTAGGAACATATATTGATATGGCTTAAAAATCCTCTCCCTCTCTGAGCTCGTAACATCATTCAAATGTTTACATGTTTTCTTTATGGTATTTAGGGTTTAAAATGAATACATCATACCCATGTTTTGTTTAATTTGCAGTCTTCTCTAATGAAAGCATCCACACTGTTTAATGGATAAAGTGAGCAAGCATGTGTATGTGGTGTTCCGAATTTCACTGTAAGAATCAACGTGCTATATAAAATTTTGGCCTCGATATAATATTGTCTCGGAATAAGATGCCATCACCATCAATCTCTGTCATGCTCACCAAATAATCTTTATACCTACATAGATATCTACTCTCACCATCCACTTTATTAGGAACCCCTTTACACCTGCACGTTCATGCAGTAATCTAATCATTCATTCATGTGGCAGCAGCACAATGCAAAAAAAAGCATATAGCTATAGGTCAAGAACTTCAGTTAATGTTCACATTGAATATCAGAATGGGGAAAAGTTGGATGTTGGAACCAGATGTGTTGGTTTGAGCATTTAAAAAACCTTGCCATTTCAGTAGGTTTTCCACACTTCACTTTGTAAAGTGCTCTTTTCACCTTTTACAATTTGTACGTTGTGGTGCTGGATGTTACGCTTTGTTTTAACATCAATAGTCAAGTAAATCGTAAGTATGTTAAATGTTACCAGTAAAGTAATTTGTGACTTTAATCTCCTTCCCAAATTCTTTTTTTTTTTGCCTTCTTATGAACTTCAGACCAGTTACCAGATACTATGAACATGTTCAACTGACCATTACTTATGCCTCTTACCATATACAGTAACAGGCCATTTTCTGTTCAAAATATTTTAATCTTTTGAACAATGTAAATAGACTCAAAATTGTGGAATGGAATTTGAAGGCAAAAGTAAATAGATATACAGTACATTTGCCTTCTAATGCCACTCTACAATTTTGTCCAAAAGACTGAAATACTGTGGTTACGGTGAACTGACACTGACACTTGCGCTGGATATAATACTAATATAATAATATTACTCCTAATATAATAATATACTGCTCCACCCTGAAGCCGATATTACCCAGGAAAACTTGTTCAGATTTAAACTTGTACATAGCAGAGACACACCCCATATGCACATCATCTATGTAATTATCGGAGTAGTGTGCAAGTATGTAGCTATGCCTGAGGTCTGAATACCAATGTGCTCATCTGAACTCATAAATGGCTTATTGTCTGGTAAGAAGGATAAGAATGGTTTCTTTTATAAAGTTTATAGCATCTGGTAACTATGAGAAGTTGGAGGTTCAAAAGAAAAAATAAGAGAATTTGGAAGAGATTAGAGTCACAAATTACTTTACTGTTGATATTTACCCTACTTACCATTTACTTTACTGGTGATGTTAAAAGAGAGCGTAACATCCAGCACTACAATATACCAACTGTAAAGGGTGAAAAAAAAAAATTGCGTGGAAAACCCACTGAATTGGTCAGGTTTTTGGAAACACTATTTTAAGAGTTTATATATATATAATACATCAGATAAATTTAACCTCAACATTTTATCATTTTAAAGGCTGAAGAGCGATGTGAATAATAATGAACCACATAGGGAGCAGGTTGGAAAAGTCCCCAGATCGGTTCATCTTGTCTGGTGAGATTTATGTTGTGAAGTTCAAATATAACTTATTGTTATGATGCCAAATAATTTCACTGATCTCACCCGTTTGCTTCTTTCATGTATTGTAATAAGGGAGCACAGTGGCTTAGTGGTAAGCTCGTTTGATTAGCACCTGCAGGAGTGGAGGTTTGATTTCCGCCTCCACCCTGTGTGTGCAGTGTTTGCATGTTCTCCCCGCTCTTTAGGAGCTTCCTCTGGGTACATATGTTGTAGGTTGATTGGTGTCTCTAAATTGTCTTGTGTGTGTGTGTGTGTGTGTGTGTGTGTGTGTGTGATTGTACTTTGCGATGGATTGACACCCCATCCAGGGTGTCCCCCGCCCTGTGGTCCGAGTCAGGCTCCAGGTGACCCTGTGTTAGTTAAGTGGTACAGAAAATATATGGATTGTAATTATGTGTCTTATATATTCATTGATTCATGCTTTTTTCTTTCCTTTTTTTTTTTTTTTTTTTTTTTTTTTTTACATATATACCATTTTTTTTTATATTTAAAAATTGCTGTCAAGTTTTGTTTTGTTTTTTTGGCCAGATATGCTGATCAGCCATAACATTAAAACCACCTGCCTTACATTATACAGGTTCCAGCTGTGCTGCCCAAACAGCTCTGACCCACTGAGGCATGGATTCCACAAGACCTCTGAAGGTGTGCTGTGGTATCTGGCACCAAGACGTTAACAGCAGATACTTCATGTCCTGTAAATTGCGAGTTGTGGCCTCCATGGATCGGACTTGTTTGTCCAGCACATCCCACAGATGCTAGATCAGATTAAGATCTGGGGAATTTAGAGGCCGAGCCAACACCTTGAACTCTTAATCATGTTCCTCAAACCATTCCTGAACAATTCTTGCACTGTGGCAGGTTCATTATCCTGCTGAAAGAGGCCACTCCCATGCCACAGAAGGTGTATACTTGGTCAGCAACAGTGTTTAGGTAGGTGGTACGTGTCAAAGTAACATCCACATGAATTCCAGAACCCAAGGTTTCCCAGCAGAACATTGCCCAGAGCACTTCCTCCACCAGCTTGGCTTCTTCCCATGGTGCAACCTGGTACCACCTCTTCCCCAGGTAAGTGACTCACACACACTGTGCACTGTGTGTTCTGACACCTTTCTTTCATAACCAGTATTAACTTTTTCAGCAGTTTGTGTGTATAGCATGTCAGCATTCCCATCAATAGAGTTCAAGGCATACCTAGAACTCAAAAACTCTATTATTACAGGAGTATCTCTGGCATATTAGTTCCTTCCAAATCCCTTATATCAGTAATTTTTATGGACTATATGTGCATACAGCTGGAAAGATTACACAGTATTTAACCTTCTATAAATTGGCTGAAACAAATAAAACCAGGTAAAATATAACCCATCCAAATGGACATGCTAGTTAAGCTTTCACTATATTCCGTTATATATCCCTGTTCTTCTTTTCTATGAATGTTAAAAGGGTGTGTCAGATTCATGTTACCGGTATAGTAATATACAGTAATATGTTATGGACATGTGATCAAGCACTTGTAATAAACGATAAAACAAACAGTTTGTAAGAACCTCAGACTAGTATGCATAGATTTGTGTGTGTGTGTGTGTGTGTGTGTGTGTGTGTGTGTGTGTTTGACAATCGTGTTAATTGGGAAGACACTCCTATCTTTGTGATTAATAATTGCTTACACCGTGCAAATTGTCATAATTATTATATATCATTATCATCGTCATAATTAATATATACCTCCTCTGCCAACATTACATAACAGAGTTACAGTGTGTCTAGAAATTGTATCTGATTAGAAAGAAAGCCTAGGATTAAAATAAAGTAAATATTATTATATAACATGTTCATAAGAGATTTAAGGGAAATAAAAAGATAATAATAATAATAATAATAATAATAATAATAATAATAATAATAATAACCAATGAATTCAGCATGGTGATTAATGAATACAGAAACAAAATGTGTGAAAAGCAGATGAACATGTAACTTTACTGATTAGATGTACCATACTCCATCTCTTATTTCTCACAAGGACATATTTTGAACCCGCAGGTTCATAAGCAAGATTAAATTCTCTAATAAGATAAGGTGTTCAGGGGGAGAGCTTTCTCTTACAAAGCCCCACAGTTATGGAACAGCCTTCCAATTAGTGTTCCAACTCAGTGTTTAACTCTAGTCTGAAAACGTATTCAATACATAAAACATTACTCAAGATTACCATGAATAGACTTTCTTTTATGCAAAGTACACAGTATTATCCATTACGGGATAGTAACCATACCTAATAATCTCTCCCTCTCTCCTTCTGTCGAACCACACATGATATTATGGAGATGCCAGTGATCCTGACCCTTTCTGCTCTCCGGAACTGCCTGATCCATCCTGATGCCCTACCTCTGGCTGGAGCTCTCTTCAACTGGAGGCTACATTCTGCCACTGAGGTTGACACCAAGCAGTGCAGTCTTGAGATTGTTGAGGATGGTACCGCTTGAAGTACCATGGAAAAGGTTTTGGACCTCAATTCCACATGGACATTCTCGCTGTGGTTGCTGGGACTACGGTTCCTGCTATGGCTTTAGGACTGAAATTACCACATACAATTTTGCACTCAAGTCTCCTTTAGTGAACAGTGGACTAGATTAACAAACAGTCTTAATGAACATAATGAACTTCCCTTTACTTTCACACTATCCGTTGTTACCCAGATGAGTATGGGTTCCCTTCTGAGTCTGTTTCCTCTCAAGGTTTCTTCCTCATATCATCTGAGGGTTTTTCCCTAGCCACCATTACCACCGTCTCGCTCAATAGGGATAAATCCACACACTTAAAATCTGTATCCTGTGTTTATATGTTTCTGTAAAGCTGCTTTGAGACAATGTCCATTGTTAAAACCGCTTTACAAATAAAACTGAATTGATTCATTTTTTAAATTAGCACTGCTCTGACACTACTTCTGGATGTAACATATATGATAGGTTTTTATTAATGCACCCATTCTAATATGTAATCCTTCCTATATGTTATGAAACAGGACTCAACAGGAAGTAAGCACAGGAGTAAAGTCTTTATTTACACTTAAGGCAGGAAACACTCGTTGAACTAAGGCATAAATACTCGTTTAACTAAGACATGAAAACTTGTTTAGCTAAGACATGAACACGCGTTTAGCTAAGGCATGGACACTCTTCTAACTATGGCATGGACTCTCTTTTAACTAGAGCATGAAACTAGGAACAGGAAACTAGACAGAGCATGGCACCATGTATACATTCCGTCTTTCCTTTAATCCACCATTACGCTATTATCCTCTAATACCACCCGATGTGCATGGAAACAATTACCTTAACGGGGTGAGTGAATATTGAGCTTGTTCTACTAATGAAAATTCTGGTGGTGCATAAATCCACAGACAGGAATCAAACACACATGACAAAAAAACATCAGGTAAAATTTAACCTGATCCAACAAAAACAATTTTCTATGAGGACTGTTGGCATATTAAGCTGAAGCTTAGATTAGTCCTGCAACTTAAACAGATCAACTGTAATGTGAAAACAAGGAATAATATTTTCCATCACCATAACACCAATGCAATTCAAATCAGTAAAGGGGACTAAGTTACCAACGTCAAGTCCTAGCACAAGATTCCCCTACAAATGAACAAAGACACCAATCACACTACAGAACACAACAAACAATTCAGGTGATGTTTCCAAGATTGAGATCGTCTAGGTGTTCATGATTTTCATATCCAAACAGTCTGAAGTCTTCCTCATAAACTTTGTAGAGTTTCCTCCTCCACTCCAAGGGGATGTTGGCAAACCAGGTCATGATCTCACGTGGGCCTGTTTTACTTTTGACCCATGGTTTAAAGTCGACAATGTTATCAACATGGAGAATTCGTAGCAGTTGAGCAGCATCTTCCTCGATGGTTTCCATCTTCCCGATAAAGTCATAATTAATCAGGCAGGGATGGCACAAGTTAATTGTTTGTCGCCAATGTTCATCAAATACTGTGTCGTTGAATGCTGAAAGGCTCAGTATATATTGGATAAAATTGTAGAAAGAAGGAACAATGCCATCAACATGGGCTTTCTCTACTGATGCTGGTGGATTAGAGACATTTCCAAATGTGCGTAATATGTCCATCCCTATTCTTTCATAATATATCTGATTTGGGCTTTCTAACTTATCTCTGTAGGCTGAAATCAGTCTAACAAATGGATCTCTGACAAATATGAACTTTTTGTATGTCTCAAGTTTTTGTTTCATCACTACCTTCGGGTATTCGTTAAGGTGCTGTAGAGAGGATCCATGAACGTCTTCGATGGGGACGTCTGCAGGGACCCTGTAAGGTACACCATGCACCTTCAGACTCTCACTCAGAACAATCATGATCCGTTTCCATGCAGTGCAGGCAACTTTTGGAACATAGCAGTAGATTATTCCATGGCGATCGTCTACAAGCAAATTGTACAACTCCAACTTGGGAATTTGGTCAAATGTCTGCCATTTGCTTCTGGTGTCCAATATGGTTTTTGTGCTGCACAGGTCATAAACAAGCTTCTTTCTGGCATACTGTCTGAGCGTCAGCTTCGGTGGCATCGGGTTTGTGTGAATCTTCCCCTCACATCTCCCGTTTTCTTCAGTGTCCAGCCGTGGTTTCATTTCTGGCTTAGAAGAATCTTGAGGCTTGGCATAGATATATCTTTCATGTCCATCTTCTGCTTGTCTGTTTATATAAAACAGGACTGAAATGAAGCTCAGGATAAAAAGTAAATAGCAAGTATACTTAAACTTGCCCATTTCATCTGGTAGGTGAGAGAGTCTGAGCATTATGAACAATTCTGAACTGAAGTCATTCTGAACAATTCTAATATGAAGTGAGTAGGGGTGGAGTTAATTTAACTTAAGTCAGGTGGCTGCTTTTTTTTTTTTTTAAGATAAACATTCTTTTTCATAACATACCAGGCTCTGTTTTTCTAACACAGAACATTATGATTGGCGTTATGCCAAAATTCTTTCTTGTTCCCACCCAGTTTCTATTCGTAGCTATAAATTAATGTGTCACTACCTATACATTGACAGCATTACAAGGGTTTAAGGAATATCCACACCCAGGGCTGTTTCAATGCATAGGCAAAATAGGCAGTTAAAAAGAGATTGCAACATCTTTGATTAGTATTATTGTTGTTGTTAATTAGCCAGTTATTTACTTTTCTTTTCAATCTTCAATCAGGTAACGTTTTATGATTGAATACCATTATCTGGTATTCCTGGTGATAGTTCGGCGCTGTTACGAAGAGATAGAGATGCTGAGGGCCTGGAACGTCTGTGTTTGCCTGGCTTGAGTGTTTAATCATGAAAAGGTCAAAGTCATCAGGGGCGCAGTATCATAAAAAGAAAAAACAGGATGAGAAAAAGAAAGAAAAATATTTAGGCGTGCAACTAGAAGTCTAATTAATGGACCTGTTTTGCCAGCTGATAGCACTCCATCATCACATGCACAACACATTCACATAATAGAGTGCTGTAAACAGGGAAATGATATATTTCCCGTTCCATCGTTCCAAAGTCAATGGTCGTTTTGAATGGGCTTTTTGTGAAACGCCTGAAATAAGGTCTGTGGTTAACAGAAGCTCAATATATTTTCATGTTTTTATTCTACGACATAAAATATATCAGTAATACCCCACTCATTAATTTTTTAAAGCTTTTACCTGTCTTAAAAAAGGTGGTTGCTAACAAGTGGCTAAATGTGACTACAGAGGTTGTCAGGGACATTAAACATCTTCGACAACAGAAAAAAAAAAAATTAACTTAAGCGTTTATACTTGTGCTGTTGCAAACTTTTCCAACTCAAACTTTACAACTTGTAGATTTATCAATTTATAGTATTTTCCAATTGTAGTGTTTTTTAAATAAAGATTGAAAGAGTTCTCAGAAGCGTAATGGTGGTGATGTTGAAGTCATGTGACCATTTTGTAGTTTATTTGTGAAGATTATCTTGATGACCAAAACGTGTAATAATCATAAACGTTTTTTGGTCACAGAGCTTATTTTCTGCAATAATCTAAAGCCAATGGTATTGGATTTTTTCAAGGGAACCACGGTGATGCTAACTTCCAGATTGGCCTACAAAAATATGTCATCCCTGCAGTACTCTGACTCTGCACATTTAAGCAGTGGAATATTGGCATAATAGCATAATTTGTTTGAGTGTATATTGAATATAGTATAGTGTCGTTACCATGACAACTAAAAAAATCATTGATGTATAAAAGTTATTATACATGAATGATTACAATGCATATCAAGAAACAACTTACAAGTATAATTTGAAAACATATCAAATCACTACATTTCTTATGTTGTAATAGTATAACTAATTACAGTTACAGACAGACTTTGCAATGTGGGTGTGTGGATGAGAATCTGTTTGTTTATTGTCACGTTATGGAGTTGAGGACGGATGCAAATGCAGATAAGAGTCGTATTAAGGAGATATGGGCAGACAATTCCAAATCGGTAATCCAAATTGCGGTCCAAAAATATGCAAAAGGTCAGCCGATCAGCAAATGGGCATAAACGGGGCGAGCCAAAACACAAAACGAGAAACGAGAAACAAAGTCAATAACCAGGAATCAAGAACGAGAACTATGGAAACAATCACTTGGTAAGGTGAGCACACTCAATGCTACGCGAAGTCATTCTGTTTAAACAGTCTTTTTATATTGTTGTTGTGAGTACTGTGAATTTGATACAGGTGTGCGTGATTAGCATGAATGTGAGTGTTCTGGGAATTGCAGTCCATGGCGTCCATGTTTGTAGGCCGCAGTGCAGGATGGGAAAGGTAGTCACTGGTTTGCTGTGACATGACAGAACCCGCCCTCAAGGGCGCTCCTCCCGAAGCGCCAAAATACACTCCCTCCCCTGGCAGACCCGGTCCTCTGGGCAAAATGTCTTCACAGCCCCTCAGGTTAAAATGCAGGCATTGTCCGACAAGTAGCAGGTTCCTCGAGGAACTGAGGAGCAGACATGCGGCTGGAGCTGGTTCGCCGGGGTCCTTAGGCAAGACCGAGGCTTGGGAAGTTGTGTCGTCAGATTTAGACAGTTGCTTGACTTGGTGGGCCATCTCGTCAGGATCTCTTGAGTGTGAAGCAACATTCTCAATGGAGCAGGAAGGCAGAGTGACGTCCCCAGTAGCGCAGGAGGGCGGAGCGTCATCCTCCATCGACTCTGCAGGCTGTACTTGGTTGGCTGTGTCAACAGACTCAGGCATGAGTAGAACTTGGTTGGTTGTGTCAGAAGACTCGGGCCTGAGCAGAGTTTGGTTATTTGTGTCAGCAGACACGCCCATGAGCGGAGCTTAGTTGTCCGTGTCAGCAGACTCGTGTGTGAGCAGAACTTGGTTGTCTGTGTCAGCAGACTCGGGCATGATCAGATCTTGGTTGGTCATGACGACCGATTCTGGCGAGAGCATAATGACGTCGGCTTCAGGCGTGAGCAGAACCTGGTTAGTCGTGACGTTGGTTTCAGGCATGGGGAGAACTTAGTTGGTCGTGTCAACAGACTCTGGTGTGAGCATAACTTGGTTGGTTGTGACGTCGGCTTCAGGCATGCACAAATCTTGGTTGGTCGTGACGTCGGTTTCAGGGATGAGCAGAATCTGGTTGGTCGTGACGTAGTTTTCTGGTATGATGAGAACTCGGTTGGTCGTGTCAACAGACTCTGGTGTGAGCATAACTTGGTTGGTCGTGACATCAGCTTCAGGCGTGCCCAACTCTTGGTTGGTCGTGATATCGGTTTCAAGCATGAGGAGAATTTGGTTGGTCATGTCTACAGCCTTGTCGAGCTCAGACTGGAACTTGGCGTGGGAGGGCGCTTCGTCAACCTCTGACAGAAACTTGGCTTGGGAGACCGTCTCTTAGACCTCAGACAGGAACGTGTCTTGGGAGGCTGTCTCTTCGACCTTGGACAGGAACTTGGCTTGAGAGGTCGCCTCTTCGACCTCGGACATGAACTTGGCTTGAAAGGTTATCTCTTCGACCTCTGACAGGAACTTGGCTTGAGAGGTCACCTCTTTGACCTCTGACATGAATTTGGCTTGAGAGGTTGTCTCTTGTTTCTTTGACCTCGGATAGGAACTTCACTTGAAAGGTCACCTCTTCGACCTCTGACAGGAACTTGGCTTGAATGGTCATCTCTTTGACCTCTGACAGGAACTTGGCTTGAGAGGTCGCCTCTTTGACCTCTGACATGAATTTGGCTTGAGAGGTTGTCTCTTTGACCTCAGCTAGGAACTTGGCTTGAAAGGATGTCTCTTTGACCTCTGACAGGAGCTTGGCTTGGGGGGTCACCTCGTTAACCTCTAGCAGAAACTTGACCTTATGCTGGAGCTCTGGAGATGAGACTCATGGGTCTCAGGTTGGAGCCCTTGAGGTGAGGTCATCCTCCCCTGTGGTGCACAGACAGATAATCCAACACTACCATTTTATGGACCTGAGTTTGAGTCCTGGCCACAACAGGTGCACTGAGCCATACTTCTTCCCCACACACCCCTACTCTCAGTACCCTTCAGAAACACACTTAACCTTTAGTCTGTGTTCTGCTTCTGAGTCCCAAATCACTTGTTGGTTATAACAGAACAATCTGGCCAAAATGGAGTCAGCAGACCCAGATTCCCTGCACATTGCTCTGTCATGATCAAGCTCCTTAACCAGCACCAGCCAGTTTTTTCAATCTTTAGCACAATGTAAACAGACTCCAAATTGTGGAATGGCATCCGAAAGCAAAATTAAATAGGTACACGTTATATCTGTTTATTTTTGCCTTCGAGTGCCATTCCACAATTTGGAGTCTATTTACATTGTCCAAAAGACCGAAATATTGTGGTTACAGTGAACCGTCAGACACTGGCACTGGATATAATATTGCTCCACCCTAAAGCCGATATTACACAAGAAAAAATTGTTCCATTTCAGAATTATGCGTAACAGAGACACACCCCATATGCGCAAGTGTGTAGTTATGCCTGACGTTTGAATACAAATGTGCACAACTGAACTCATAAATGGCCTGTTCTTTGGTAAGAAGGATAAGAATGGTTACGTTAATGGTTACGTTATTTATAGCACCTAGTAACTATGAGAAGTCTGAGGACATCATTAGAATTCTACTTTACCTTACTTACCACTTACTTTACTGGTGATGTTAAAGGAGAGCGTAACATACAGCACTACAACATACCAACTGTAAAGAGTGAAAAAAGTGCATTACATGTCAAGTGAAATGTGGAAAACCCACTGAATTGGTAAGGATTTTGGAAACACTACTTTAAGGGTTTAAATAAAACATCAGAAAACTTTTACCTCAAATTTTTCTCTTTTCCATATTTTTTTTTACATATATATCATTTTTTAAATTTAAATCACCTCAGAATCCTGTCAAGTTTTGTTGGCCAGATAGATAATGACAATGTTAGCAGTTAAGATGTGAACATCTAGTGATTTGGTTTTTAAAAATCCTTCTAGATATCCTGTCAGATTACCTCCTGTTAAACAGACATCTATCCCACATAATGAATTCAATGGCATACTCTTGGAACATTTCTGAGTAGGCACATTATCTTTAAAGGTAATTTCATAATTGCTCTCGAAGCAAGAAGGTTTCTCTGGAAACATTATAGATCAAACAGGTTTTTCCATTCAGTGGTTTCCTGTTGGACTAGGACTAGCATGCGATGCTCTCACCACTACACTGATTCTTGGTCAGGTAACCAACCCCAGCCACTGGAGCCAGTACACTCTCAGTACTGGTCCCAAGCCTGGAGAATTGGGGAGGGTCATCTGTGTAATCTGCTGTGGTTTTTATTAAAAAAATATTTTAATAAAAGATTTTTCCATACAGTGAATATAAAAAACCTGAATGAAAAAGTTGTACATTAAAAAAAAAAAATATTAGAAATATATTAGAAATAAATATTGCTTTATCTATATGAATATAAACATGGACGCAGTGGACTTACGTGCTAAGGTTAAAGCAGTGACCTTATCTAATGTAAGCACAGTTTAATTTCCATGTCCATTTGTCGACTTTTCAGGATTTGTAAAATAACACTTAATTTTATACAGTGAGGGAAAGAAGTATTTGATCCCCTGCTGATTTTGTACGTTTGCCCACTGACAAAGAAATGATCAGTCTATAATTTTAATGGTAGGTTTATTTGAACAGTGAGAGACAGAATAACAAAAAGAAAATCCAGAAAAACACATGTCAAAAATGTTATAAATTGATTTGCATTTTAATGAGGGAAATAAGTATTTGACCCCCTCTCAATCAGAAAGATTTCTGGCTCCCAGGTGTCTTTTATACAGGTAACGAGCTGAGATTAGGAGCACACTCTTAAAGGGAGCTCCTAATCTCAGCTTGTTACCTGTATAAAAGACACCTGTCCACTGAAGCAATCAATTAATCAGATTCCAAACTCTCCACCATGGCCAAGACCAAAGAGCTCTCCAAGGATGTCAGGGACAAGATTGTAGACCTACACAAGTCTGGAATGGGCTACAAGACCATTGCCAAGCAGCTTGGTGAGAAGGTGACAACAGTTGGTGCGATTATTCGCAAATAGAAGAAACACAAAAGAACTGTCAATCTCCCTCGGCCTGGGGCTCCATGCAAGATCTCACCTCGAGGAGTTGCAATGATCATGAGAACAGTGAGGAATCAGCCCAGAACTACACGGGAGGATCTTGTCAATGATCTCAAGGCAGCTGGGATCATAGTCACCAAGAAAACAATTGGTAACACACTACGCCGTGAAGGACTGAAATCCTGCAGCGCCCGCAAGGCCCCCCTGCTCAAGAAAGCACATATACATGCCCGTCTGAAGTTTGCCAATGAACATCTGAATGATTCAGAGGACAACTGGGTGAAAGTGTTGTGGTCAGATGAGACCAAAATGGAGCTCTTTGGCATCAACTCAACTCGCCGTGTTTGGAGGAGGAGGAATGCTGCCTATGACCCCTGGAACACCATCCGCACCGTCAAACATGGAGGTGGAAACATTATGCTTTGGGGGTATTTTTCTGCTAAGGGACAGGACAACTTCACCGCATCAAAGGGACAATGGACGGGGCCATGTACCGTCAAATCTTGGGTGAGAACCTCCTTCCCTCAGCCAGGGCATTGAAAATGGGTCGTGGATGGGTATTCCAGCATGACAATGACCCAAAACACACGGCCAAGGCAACAAAGGAGTGGCTCAAGAAGAAGCACGTTAAGGTCCTGGAGTGGCCTAGCCAGTCTCCAGACCTTAATCCCATAGAAAATCTGTGGAGGGAGCTGAAGGTTCGAGTTGCCAAACGTCAGCCTCGAAACCTTAATGACTTGGAGAAGATCTACAAAGAGGAGTGGGACAAAATCCCTCCTGAGATGTGTGCAAACCTGGTGGCCAAGTACAAGAAACGTCTGACCTCTGTGATTGCCAACAAGGGTTTTGCCACCAAGTACTAAGTCATGTTTTGCAGAAGGGTCAAATACATATTTCCCTCATTAAAATGCAAATCAATTCATAACATTTTTGACATGCGTTTTTCTGGATCTTCTTGTTGTTATTCTGTCTCTCACTGTTCAAATAAATCTACCATTAAAATTATAGACTGATCATTTCTTTGTCAGTGGGCAAACGTACAAAATCAGCAGGGGATCAAATTCTTTTTTCCCTCACTGTATAGCACCTTCAAAAAGGCCTCTCATGGTGCTTTACATAAGAAAAGAAAAGAAATGGCATAAAACAAAGTATATATGCATTTATCAAAAACAGTTAATAATAAAATACAATTCAATATTAATAATATTGTTATTAATATTGAATTGTATTTTATTATTAACTGTAGTAATAGCATAAATAACAAAAAAACAAAGTCATCAAGTAAAAGCTATGTTAAATAAAGAAGTTTTGAGCAAAGATTTAAATACACTAAAAGACTGGGCTTCTCAGCTGGTAGTGAGTTCCACAGTTTTGGAGAATAAGATGCCCTATCACCCATACTATATAAGTGAGTCTGAGGGACAGTTAAAAGACCAGAATTGGAGGAGAGGAGATCATGTTGTGTATTACGTAATATAATTGGGTTAAAAGTACAGCCAAATACTGAAATATATGAATTCAGACTTGTTAGCATTCCCATCAACAGATTTCAAAGCATATCTGGCATTTATAAATATGGCATTTTAGTCCCATCTGAATCTGTAATGTCGTTAATTCTTTATGGACTGTGTGCACATGCAGCTGGAAAGATTACACTGTATTTAACCATATATAAAATGGCTGAAAAAACAACAACTCCAGGTAATATATAACCCGTCCAAATTGACATGTTGGTTAAGTTTTCTTTATATTCCATCACATAGCCTTGTTCTTCATTCCTATCAATGGTAAAAGGATGTCTCAGAATTATGTTACAGGTACAGCCTATGTGTTATGGACATGTGATCTACACGTGTATATATATATATATATACACACACACACACACACACACACACACACACACACACACACACACACACACACATATATATATATATATATATATATATATATATATATATATATATATATATATATATACACACACACACACACACACACACACACACACACACACACACACATATATATATATATATATATATATACACACACACACACACACACACACACACACACACATATATATATATATATATATATATATATATATGTGTGTGTGTGTGTGTGTTTATGGGGGGCAATCATGCAAGACACTTCTATCTCTGTAATATATACACAGATTGCTTTTCCTATTAAATAACATAGCATACAGTAGACATGGCATAACAGAGATATGTACAGAAATCATATCTGTTTAGAAATAAAGCCTAGGATTACAATAAATATTATTATAACGTGTTAATACGAGATTTAGCACGTTCGTTTCACACCTCCAGGGTTGGTGGTTCGATTCCCGCCGCTGCCCTGTGTGTGGAGTTTGCCTGTTCTCCCCGTGTTGTGTGGGTTTCATCTAGGTACTCCGGGTTCCTCCCCCAGTCCAAAGACATGCATGGTAGGCTGATCGGCATGTCCAAAGTGTCCGTAATGTATGAATGGGTGTGTGAATGTGTATGCGATGGATTGGCACCCTGTCCAGGGTGTACCCTGCCTTGAAATAAGTGATGCCGCTATTTTGATCATTGTCCAGTTGTTTTTTAATCTGTGCTGTCATGTCATATGTCCAAATCTTATCACCCACCGTTTTGTTCCAGACGTTTCAATCCCACTACTGCCAGGCTTTTCAAGGATGTCTATATATCTACTCAACTGACAAATGCTGTGAAAGTTATATCCTCTTGTGTCGATCCTGATGAATTGGTTGGTCTTTTTAACAGTACTTGCATTGCTACCTTGGACTCAGTCACCCCCCTTAGGTCTCAAAGACACAAAATGATGCATAAAATCCAGCCCTGGCTAAATGGGTCGACCTGTTCCCTTAGACAGGAGTGTAGGCAAGCCGAGCGCGAATGGAAAAAAAGATAAGCTACAGGTGTCTTATGAAATTCTTAGGGAGTTCTTATGCTCTGTTAAAGAAGCACAGCTCAAATATATGTCAGATTTAATTGGACAAAATGCACTAAGGCCAAAGGGTATTCTTTAGTACAATTAATGCCTTTTTAAATCCTACTTCAAGTGGCCCTTTAGAGACTTCTACTGTCCTATGTGACCAGTTTGCAAATAATTTTATTCATAAAGTTGAGGACACAAGGTCTATCATACCACCCTATAGCTCTGTTCTCTTAGAAACACTGTCGTATCAGAGCTCTCTACATAAGTTTCAACTTGTTTCAACTTCACAAGCCTTTTAAGGAGGCTTTTCCAGTTTTAAGTCTGGTTGTTAATGCTATTATTAATAGCGCCCTATAAAATGGAGTTTTACTAGTTGCGTTTAAACATGCTGTTTTCCAGCAATTGCTACAAAGGCTTCATCTTGACCAACACACTCTGAATAATTACAGACCCATCTCCAAACTATCTTCCATTAAAAAGTCTTGGAAAAAGTTTTTTATTCTCAGAACTCTTCTTACATGAGTACTTTGAACATTTTTGATACATTTCAGTCTGCTTTTAGGGAACTAAATAGTACTGAGTCTGCTTTTTTAAAGGTTACCAATGACATTTTACTCTCTCTTGACTGTGGTTCCTGCTGTATTATAATCCTGCTGGATTTTAAGTGCAGCCTTTGATATAATAGATCATGACATCCTTTTAAAGGAACTTAATCATGTGGCTGGGTTTCAGGGACTAGTGTTGAAGTGTTTTGCCTCTTAACTTAAGGAGAGAACTTTTTCTGTATGAAATCGTTTCTCATCTTATGCACAGATCTCTTACGGTGTTCCTCATGGTTCCATATTGGGACCTCTTTTGTTCCTCTTGGTCACATCACTCAGAAACACAGCTTAGCATATCACGGTTATACTGACAACAAACAGCTTTATTTTCCTGTAAATTCAAACAGCTGTTCTCTGACAAATCTGTTTGAAGGTGTTTATGACATTAAATGCTGTATGGACATGATTTTTTAAATTTATTTATTTTACAGATAAATAGTGATAAAACTGGCAGTTTCAACTACTGCTATTTTTAATCAACTGTCCTTCCTGTCTACCTGTAGCACTCTCTTAGGTGTCTTACATTACAGACATTGCGAACATGTTCTATTGTGAATACCAAAGTGGTTTATGAGACAAATCATTGCATTCTGTTTTTATTTACATTTTACACAGCATCACAACTTTTTTAGAATTGGGGTTGTACTATTCACTAATATAGTTCCACAGATAATAATAATAATAAATATTATTTACTTCCTTAGAACTTACTTAGCCATGTACTACTGAGCCATGAGCTACTTGAAACACCATTAAAGGATAGACAAGTGATACATTTTATAAGTTTGGAACAAAAGCTCCTCTAGAAATAGCAATATACTTTCAGAAAGGACTCTGATAAAGAAAGGGGTGAGTGAATATTGAGCTTGGTCTACTAATGAAAATTCTAGTGAGGCATAAATCCACAGAAAAATTCTGTCACAAAACCTGGCTTGACAAAATAGTATTAGGTGAAAAGGTTAAGTACAACATGAAATGGTGTCTGCTAGCATCTTTGGACCTCATTTCATGTAACGCAACAAGAAACATTTTCTACTTAGACTGTTGGCATATTAAGATGAAGCTTAAAACAGATCAACTGTAATGTGAAAACGAGGAATAATATTTTCCATCACCATAACACCCATGCCATTCAAATCAGTAAAGGAGACTAAGTTACCAACGTCAAGTCCTAGCACAGGATTCCCCTACAAATGAACAAACAGTCACACTACAGAACACAACAAACAATTCAGGTGATGTTTTCAAGATGGAGATTGTCTAGGTGTTCATGATTTTCATATCCAAACAGTCTGAAGTCTTCCTCATAAACTTTGTAGAGTTTCCTCCTCCACTCCAAGGGGATGTTGGCAAACCAGGTCATGATCTCACGTAGGTCCGTTTGACTTTTGACCCATGGTTTAAAGTCGACAATGTTATCAACATGGAGAATTCGTAGCAGTTGAGCAGCATCTTCCTCGATGGTTTCCATCTTCCCGATAAAGTCATAATTAATCAGGCAGGGATGGCACAAGTTAATTGTTTGTCGCCAATGTTCATCAAATACTGTGTCGTTGCCTGCTGGGAGGCTCAGTATATATTGGATAAAGTTGTAGAAAGAAGGAACAATGCCATCAGCATGGGCTTTCTCTACTGATGCTGGCGGATTAGAGACATTTCCAAAAGTGCGTAATATGTCCATCCCTATTCTTTCATAATATATCTGATTTGGGCTTTCTAACTTATCTCTGTAGGCTGAAATCAGTCTAACAAATGGATCTCTGACAAATATGAACTTTTTGTATGTCTCAAGTTTTTGTTTTATCACTACCTTCGGGTATTCGTTAAGGTGCTGTAGAGAGGATCCATGAACGTCTTCGATGGGGACGTCTGCAGGGACCCTGTAAGGTACACCATGCACCTTCAGACTCTCACTCAGAACAATCATGATCCGTTTCCATGCAGTGCAGGCAACTTTTGGAACATAGCAGTAGATTATTCCATGCCGGTCGTCTACAAGCAAATTGTGCAACTCCCTCTTGGGAATTTGGTCAAATGTCTGCCATTTGCTTCTGGTGTCCAATATGGTTTTTGTGCTGCACAGGTCATAAACAAGCTTCTTTCTGGCATACTGTCTGAGCGTCAGCTTCGGTGGCATCGGGTTTGTGTGACTCTTCCCCTCACATCTCCCGTTTTCTTCAGTGTCCAGCCGTGATTTCATTTCTGGCTTAGAAGAATCTTGAGGCTTGGCATAGATATATCTTTCATCCTCTGTTTGTCTGTTCATATAAAACAGAACTGAAATGAAGCTCAGGGTTAAAACAAAATAGTAAGTATACTTAAACTTGCCCATTTCGTCTGGTAGGTGTGGGAATCTGAACATAATGAACAATTCTGAACTGAAGTTACTCAAGTAAGGGTGGAGTTAAATTGTCAGATGACTCCTTCTTTTTTTTTTTTTTTAATTTAGAGCTATTTGTCTTTTCTCACGCACTTTCTATTCGTGACCGTAAAGCAATTACGACCTGGCAGCATTACCAGGGTCTGAAATATGTCTACAACCATATGACTGATGATAAAGACTGCCACTGTCATTGTGAGCAGAAATGTACACAAGCAGTATAATATACAGATTGTATATTATATCAGTATTTGGGGTCAGAAAACAACACATTCAGCAATTAAGAATATATATATATATATATATATATATATATATATATATATATATATATATATATATATATATATATATATATATGAGTCTATTAAACCTATTCATTGACTCTACTCATTTGAAGTTATACTATTGTCAGAAATGTATTTCAAGCATTTATTTCTATATCTAGAAACATGCATTATGGGTTTAGATTTGTTATAATTTCATAATGAAGAAATATTAGATAACTTTTCCTTTATTCAATATATCTCTACTTGCTATGAAATCGTTTTTGCAGTGAAATAGTCTGCTGCTTAAATTTTTTTGGCCACATATCACCCAGTGTCAAGGTGGAGCATGCTTTTGCAGAAAGCAAGCTTCTGGCATCCCCTTGTGGGGAAAACATTCCCTGTGCAAGGATCACACAGCAGCTCCAGATATTAAGTTCTAATCTTTGTTTCTCTTAGCTTAAAAAAAAAAAAAAGAAAGAAAGGGAAAAAAGCATATCTGCCCTTAAATTTTAGCCAAACAATTGTCGAATTTGGTTCAAAATGTCCTTTTATGTACAAAACGCAAGGCTGAGATAGACATGCACTCCACTGACCTGTCCTCTCAAGAAAGTAATGCATGTGGTCCATGCTCTCCACCTTCCTCCAAGTTTGATGTAATTAAAAACCTCATGTAGATATTTTTATTTGTACCACAGTGCTGTTTAATTCTTAAATCTAATTGGTCACAAAGGTGTTGATTAATTTTCTATAACAGCAGCTCTGATTAATTACAGCTTTATATTAATGTGCTTGTTCTAATATGTTAACATTTCTATAGTAACATTCACAGGGACTTGTATGATGGATGCTCAACATAATCTAAGACGTAATTAATGTGCTTTTTGTGGTTTGCCATGGCTGTGGTTTAAAAACAACATTTTTTAAAGATCTGATAGAGAATAAAGAGAGTCAGGTAAGGGAAAGCGGCTAGCGTGTAAGTGAGGACATGAACTAGCTTCTTTTGTGGACATTCCACAACATGTAACCAACAGTTAAGAAGTCTCTTTAGTAAAATTTAATAACTGGAATTGGTGGAAAAATTGCTGTTGTAAAAATGAGGAATAATAAACTTCAGGATGTTTTGTCACAGGAAAGTAAATAAAATAAAATAAAATAAAAAAACCCCACACAAAATTGCATTTTATTCCATATGTGGTAGCTAACAGAGAAGTTGGAAAACAAGTGTTTAGTTCAATTTGCATATTCAATATGGTACAGCAATCTGTGACAAAATGGAGCTTGAAAAGTGATGGCAGAGGAAGACCCAGCATGTTTAAGACAATTTTAGCACAAAACAGAGAACATTGCAATAAGAATCCTTTACACCAACATGCATCACCTGCAAACTTATCTGGCTAAAGCATCAGCAGTGAAGGCAAGTGCTTGAGAGAGAAGATTAACTTTGGCATCCAGGTCAATGAGCCACTGCTGCTGTTCTCCCATCAGCTGACCATGTGCTGTAAGTGCATGCCATCAGTCAGGGTCTCTGCTGCACCCATGTTATCATCAAAATAATCCATCATGAACTGGAGGGCTGAGACTGAACAAAAGCAGTCAAGAGTCTTTTCAATGAAAGATGGACAACAATCCAAAACATCAGGCAAGATTAAAGTCAAAAAAGGGGTACAGGTCAGGCAACCAACAAACAGAACACACTGTGCAACAGACAGGACACAAAACCAAAAAGTCAGGTATCTGGAGGAATATTGCTTGCACAATGTTAAACACCTTGATAAAAATCAGACGAACAAACAAACAGAACATTTTACTTCACAGAGTTCATGAGGGTGAGAGTTTCTTTTAAAGTGTGTGTATGAGTGTGTGTGATTGGGAACCAGTGCGTGTGATCAAAAGTTCGGTGCTTGGGACCGGCTATTGGCAGTGGGTTCTGGGAAGTGGAGTTTGTGGATTGCATGGTCTTGACAGAGTGGGCCTTTCATAGTGGTCTTTTTATTTTTACTCAACTTTTTGGATGTTGCACCACAGGTATTTGTTTTTCTGTCTCTACCTATTAAGTCAAATTTTACTTGCAGATTCTAGCTGCTACCAGAAGCCGTGGTTTGGTGGATTATTTTAGTCTCTAAAACCCAAGTTGTTCTACTAGCTACCGGTTGCCAAAAAAAAAAAAAAAACTGGTGGGCTTTGCCAATTGATAACTTGTTTTCCAGTTTCCTTATTACTAGAGTAAACGGAACAGTTAAGGATCTTAAAATGTCTAACTGTTGTGTTATTTTCTTACGATAACTGGTCAAAAGTTAGTGGTAATTCAGAAACTCTTTCCTTTTTTAATGAGCATTTACCAGCAGCTGGTAACTGGTCAGACTAAGATGGATTTTTCAAGAAGATTATTTTAATAGAGTATACACTATATTTAGGTTTTTAGATACCTGACCATCACACCTATATGTGTGTGTCTTCCCAAAACTGCTGCCTCAATGTTGGAAGCACACAGTTGTGTCTTTGTATGCTGTAGAATTACGATTTTCCCTTCGCTGGAATTAAGGAGTTGAGGCCAAACCTGTTCCAGCATGACAATGCCCCATGCAAGCTGCACAAGCGCTCGGTCTGGCAAGACTGGAAGAGCTCAAGTATTCTGCACAGATCCCTGACATCAACCCCACTGAACATCTACTTTTGTGCTTGGTGAACTGGAATTCCTGCCTGCTTGCCCGACGTCATTGCATGACCTCACTAATGTTCTTGTGGTTGAATGACCCCACAGCCATGCTTCAAAATCTAGTGGAAAGCCTTTCCCAGAAGAATGGAGGGTATTATAACAGCAAAGAGGGAATAAATCTGGAATGGGATGTTGGGCAGTGGTGGCTTGACGGTTACTGATTGGAAGATCAGGCGTTCAAGCCCCAGCGCTCCCAGGCTCTGGATTACTGATTGGAAGGTTGGGGGTTCAAACCCCGGTGCAGCCAAGCTGCCACTGTTGGGCCCTTGAGCAAGGCCCTTAACCCCCTCTACTCCAGGGGTACTATATCATGTCTGACCCTTTGCTCTGAACCCAACTTCCTGGTATGCTGGGGTATGTGAAGAAAAGAGTTTCACAATGCTGTAATGTACAGGTGACCAATAAAGACTCATTATTATTATTATTATTATTATCATTATTATTATTATTATTATTATTATTATACAATGCACATATGGTGGTCAGGTGTCCACAGGTGTCTGGATTAAAATAAAAATTACAACAACAAAAAAATGTACACATTACCTGACCAAATATTATTAAGTTATATTAATATTTCCCACCAGTAGTATTAAGTATGTAAATAGCATTTCTAGAACTAGTCAATACGATATTTTTAATTCTTCATGAAGGTAACTGACCAAAGAGTGATTAAATGTAGTCATTCAGACATTTTTGTTCTTATTGTAACTAAAATGCTGACTTTTTTTTTCTTGAAATGTGACTTATTGACGCCGTGTCGCTGCTCGGCACTTGGTCAGTTTTCCCTCAGCAATATCGGTGTGGCTCAGAGAGACACAAACAGCCTCAATCGGCAACAACATGGAATAAACATGGCTCACAAGAAGAGCGTTTTTATCGAAGGTCAGTAGTTACTATAGCTAAATATCACTCCAGACATATCTAATGAGCTACACATAGTTTGTTGTTGTGTTCCAGGAGAAACGTATATGCATTTTTTATACGGTCCGGTGTTGGGCTGTTTTGTCTGTAAAGCTAGCTGTACGTGGAGCTAGCATTAGCACGCTAAGCTAATGTGTATGCATATGCTAGCTCGGCTAGTCAGCGGGGTGGCCATTGATTGTTTGCGTTCAGCTTTCTTACTAACTACAGCTCCAAAAGGTGCATCCGTTCCCACAAAGTGTGAGCAACGCAGGTTATGTGACACGCACCCTTTGAATGCACCACTATTTCCCAGGTGGAGTACCGCTTGTTTCGTTTTGGTTTTATTTTTTATTTATTTATTATTTTGAAAACGCCTGAGGTCCAGGCTATGACAGTTATCCAGCTAGCTTCCATACAGTGCTAGTGCTCTTGCTGGACTTCCTCGCTAAGATGAACACACATGCACGAACAAATCTTTTTCTTTTTAAAAAAAAAGAAAAAGGGAAATAATAAGGCGAATTCTCATCTCATTGCTCATTTAAAAAACAAAACAAAAAAACAACAACACCCCAGCAAGTAGATTAGCTAAATGCTGGATATCAAGCTAAAGCTAGCTCCCAATCAGCTGTAATAAAGGCCTAGTAGCTAGGAATGTAGCTAAAGCGCCACACAAAACACTGAAAAGATGTATTTATTAAAATGTGCTGTAGCTTAAATGTCATTTAATGCACGTCGCGTTGTTTTTTAATGTTTTAAATATAGTTATATGTTTCTATGTGTATAATTTAAGGTCCAGGATGGATGGCTAACTAGCTGTAGCTTTGTCTGCACTCCATAAGCCGGTCATCTAATATCATATAAAATTTTCAAAAACTTTTTTTTTTTTATTTAAACATGCGTTATATACCTGCTCTAATTTAATCTGCCAGTGTTATACTAGTAATCACCACTTCTGATGCTTTCTTTAATGAGGCTATACGCTGCTCCATGACCTAGCTAAAGTCTACAGAGACGTTGGTCATATTTGGTCTCTTTAAATGTTCAGTTGTTGTATTTTCCTGAGAATTGCACTGACCCTTAGATTGAGACAAGTCAAGACAAAGAACTGGGATGTGACATCGCTGTACATATGCCCTGATGAGACATTTAGTGGAAGAAATGGGTTTTTAAAAATGTCTGAGTCCTGTAGTATAATGGGATGTCATGCATTGGGCCTGGCACACTTGTAGTGAGAATGCTCGATCACCCTAATAATATTAATAATAATAATATGGTCAGAGATGGTCTTGTGCCCAATAATGGACAGAGAAAAAAAGAGGAGATGTGGACTAATCAGAAGTCCGCTTGCTCTGGAGAAGCAGATTTCGTGTGTCTGCGCTATTAGTTTTTTTTAGTGTTTCAGAGTGTCCCAAATTATCTGAAGTAAGGGGGGGACCTACTCCTTTTTGACTTATGCAAACGTTTTCATTCTGTATAAATGTAATGATACCTCAGTGCTGAAACTAGCTTCTGAATCCCACCTCCTGCTGAACCACACACATCGGTCGATGAGTATCCGGGCTGTCTGTAGTAACGGTTTTTACTGCACGTGACTAACTAATAGTGGATCTAATTGATCAACCTTTTAGTAAAGTTGTGTAGATGTTCTTAATATTAATATAGCCTTCAGTGACTATATATAACCATAGATACGTACATGGATACATATGTATGCGCATATTTATAATATAGCCCCAATGTTGAAGTGTGCAGTTCAGTCTGTATATCCCAATAGCCAAGTTTCCATCCACTTTCTCCACTTTTCTGTTATGGACAAAGTAAAAACGCACAAAAAAAAAAAAAAAAAAAAACGGTGCGCAAAATTAGCTGTCTCCCGATAAACTGGTGTGTATGGACGTCATCCTTTTAAAAAAAAAAAAAATCAAAACACACACACAAATTGTCGCATAAGTTTTGGTTTTACGTAAAAGAAATCTGCCCTTGAGCTGTTTCCATACATAATGTTGTGTATATTGCAAGTTGGGTACCTCCAGAGCTTGGTGAAATGGAGACATTGAAATTGCTGAGCTTACTGTCCTTTTAATTTCACAAGTAATGAGCAATTTTATGAAATACGAAGAGACGTCAGAACGGAGCAGTCGGCCGTCTGACGGGGCTGAAAGTAATGCGAAGAAGCCCATGGGTCTGAGAGGTAGTGGTGGAGAGACACTTCACAGAAAGTCTCTGGCTGCAGTATTTTAGGATGTCACGGCCCACGTTTGAGATGTGCCAATTAATTGGTCCTGATGTTGCGCAGGTTGTCACCGACCCGAAAGTGGATTGCAGTCCCCCTGTTCAAGCTGGCAACCTGCGCTGAGTACAGAGTAGTGGGGGGAACTTTCAGGGTTAGTAAAATGACAGTCAATCGATGTGTATATGCTGTGCTGAAGAAAATTCCTTGGTACATGTGCCATAGGTTTACGGTGCGCTGGATGGCACGAACAGTGTTTTACTCCCAGAAGATGGATAAATTCTGTCATGTGACACTTTTTTTTGTGTTTTTTTTTTTTTGCATCCAATAATCCTTGGATGGAAGCGTAGCTATCGTCAATATACGATGATGTAATGCGATATATTATACCATGTTGGTAAATGTTTGATGTTGACGTTCACAATTGTGGTGAAACGTGACGTGGTTCAGTTCTTTTGCCGTAACTGTTCGTTCTCTGGCATCGCTACATTTTAACTTGCGTATAGGTAGGTCACGCTGTGGATACAGTAATAGAGCATCAGTTAAAGGTGCTATAGGTGAATTTATTTTTATTCCTTGCTAGTAATCAATATGTAAAACATGATTTTAAGCCATGACCTCAGGGTAAAAGTATTATGTGGCTGAGAATGCCCATTTGGAAAACTGACTTCTGGTCCTGAATGCTTGCTTGTGTTTGAATGGGCCTCCCTACAGGCCACTGTAGTTCCTGGGGGCGGAGCTTTGTGAACATGGACGGGAATGGCTGGAAATCTTTCAAATGACTAACCCACCTACTTACACAACTGTAAAAATGTAGGTGGGCCACAGGTAATCCAGGGTATGTAGGGTTGAGATGTAGGGTTAGCTAGCTGTGCAATAAAAATAAACGTGTTGCGTATGGAATAAGACACTTGGGAGGCATGTCGTTATAGGAAAACGATCAACAATTGGGTGGGGTTTATTTTTATTAGTTTAGTTATGTTGAATATGAAAAGTTGATCACATGTTCTGTCTGTTTTTCTCTCTCTTGAAGAGAGGGGAAACCAAAAAAAAAAAAAACAACATTCTGAATGATTTTCTGTTTAAGATTTGTAAAATTGTTAAGTAAATGTCTCCTCAAAGAAAACTTCACCAGCTCAACAATTGCAGACATTTTTAATGTTTATGTGGGTTATCCACTATCTAAAGTTGCAGCAACAGTGACATAGCATCGAGCAAAACCTGTGATTTGAAGCGACCAATCAGATTTGAGAATTTAGCAGCGCTGGTGTGAAAACAAAACATGGGCATCCTTTAAAAGGAGAAAGATATAATCGTCTTATATAGACATAGAATAGATGGATGGATAGATCGATATGGATATATATACATATAGAAGACGACTGCTTTTGATTAACAAATCAGACTGAGATGCCATCTGTGCTCATTTTCTACTGAACAACCAAATCATGTGGTTTGACATATAAAGCGCACCTCAGTGTGTGTGGGCTTTCACCGTAGATCTGCGAGTCTGTGCCCTTAATTTGCCATTATGATATTCATCTTTTCTGTATCTGTCTAAGCTCTCGATAGATCAGAAGCCAGCAGAGATGGAGGGTTCAAGCAGAGCTGGAGTTTTTCCCTCTCCGCTGCCCATCAAGAGGAGAGGAGGAACGAGTAAGCACTTGTTTCAGTATTCAGGGCTGCTGGAGCTTCAGTCAGAAAACACGCGCACTAGAATGAAGCTGCAATGTCAGGACAGTTTCCACACGAATGTCGCCATATTGGGGTTCGGGTGGGGTTGTCAGAGTGATGTGTATGTGTTAAGGTCAGTTTGCGAATATGGATGAATGTCGTGGACTTATTTGTACATACGGTACAGCTATTCCAAATATTCAGCTCCTTATTTAAACGTGAACATTAATACTTCCGATGTTTATTAGAGCCATAGAGTGTTTTATTCCTGAACGTTCCACCAGTAGAAAAAATCGGTCACAAGGTGTCATTATACTTTGATATTAGATTAAGAAATCATGAACCAGAGATTTAAATCATGTGGGGGGGGGGCCCTCTTCTGAATGCAGGGTACTGATGAACTTCACATTTAGTCTAAACTAAGTATTTTTTTTTATGCACACAAACACACAAGGCGTTTAGAGTCAATATACTACCTGTCAGTACACAACAACAGACGGAAGACTTTACGCCGCTTCAGTACGCAGTTTACTGAATGGCATCAAATACTGTATTCGTTGAACACGTGTGTGCACGTGCAGGCGGCTTCTGCGCAAGCGACATTGTTCACATGCTCACCTGCATATCCTGTATTCATCTAGAGCAGGGGTGTCCAATCTTATCCGGAAAGGGCCGGTGTGGGTGCAGGTTTTCATTCCAACCAAGCAGAAGCCACACCCGAGTCTGTTGAAAAACAAGATCAATTGATTAAACGGGTGGAATCAGGTGTGGCTCCTGTTTGGTTGGAATGAAAACCTGCACCCACACCGGCCCTTTGTAGATAAGATTGGACACCCCTGCTCTAGAGGATTAAATGCAGCATTCACTAGATGGCACATCAGAGACAAGACATCCGTGTGCATCTGGTTTCGAATTGTGATGTTTAACGTTCAACACGATGACGCGCTCGGTCTCTCTTGAAACTTTTCTGCTGTCATTGTAACCGTTGTCATGATCACCGTACCTTCAAAACTGCTTACTAATCTAGAAAAGGCTCAAAACTGAGCTTTCAGTACGTTTAAGAGGTTTATAAAATTCAAAAATGAGTTGTAATAGGAAAACCGTTTTAAAGTGTTTAGTAGTCAGTAACGGTCTAGAACAACATACAAGTATGTTGGGGATTTGAGCACAACGTTAGTTTGTTTATTCGGTCGGATTAGTCAGTATGTTTACATGGACAACAATAATCCGATATTAACCCGATTAAGAAACTAGCATGTAAACAGCGATTACTGATTACCTTAATCTGACTAAAGTCATACTCGAAGTAAACACAAATGGAATTAAGACGTGTGGAGTATTCCTGTTTTAGTCACGTTATTGACGTGTATTACAGACATGTACACACCTTAATCACACTATTAACGTCGTGTGGGAGTTTTCACCGCATGGTGCGACAGGACATGTGCAAACACTGCAGTGCTCGTTTAACGGCAAACAAGAGAGCAGGGCTGCGTCCGAAACCCCGAACTTGCCTACTATAACTATATAGGCTAGTAGGCAAAATACATGTATTTCAGCTACTGTATAGTAGGTAAGTACACGGTTTGGGACGCAACCCACGGCTTCAAGCTTTTTAGACATTTTAAGGTCTGTTTGCACGTATAACATTATAAATAATTAACTGCACTTGAAACACCCAAAACTGTATACGGTACCATAACGAAGACGGACTGTATGTCGATACGTGAAATTCTGGAGGGATCGTCGGACCGGCGTGGTGCGGGGATGTAATGACGTGTGCTGTTAATCGCGCTATGTTCTATAACATGTAAAACCCGAACATGAAAGGAATATTCTAAAAGGAACTCACGTAAACACCGTAATCACAATATTGTCTTATTCAGAATAAGGTCAATAATTAGATTACTGCTGTCCATGTAAACGAAGCTGGTGTGACATGGTTTTATACAGCCTTAGTTCTTAACATCGGCATTGCACCACACAGATGAGTCACGACCGCAGGATATGCACGGCAGCCATCTTGCTTCCACATCGTTAACAGCAAGTATAAATCTGCCCATGCTCCCCCACACTGACCTTCAACAGACCATCATGAGCCAGTTAGATATGGGCCAATGTTTCCTCATGCTGTTGTGTGTGCAGCAGATTCTTCAGCAAATTAAGCACCATCTCTGTTGCTTATTTCACTCATGTCTGTCTGTGTTTGCTCCTCAGTCCTTCCCTGGTGACCATGGATCAAGTGGGTGGGCAGCAGGAACTTTCCCCTGAAGGGGTGAAGGTATTCACATGCACTTAATATTGTGTGCTGTTTTTCTCCTTAACCCTCCAGTCCTTTTTCTCTTTTTTTGCTTTGTCCCAAGCTCTATCAGTTAGGTCCTCCCTACCTCTATACTTACTCCTACTGGAATTATTATAGCTTTGCACTGCGCACCTTATATTCTGACAGTTTCCATGAGGAAGGCGGTTATTCTGCTGATGATAGTAACAGATTTTTCCTCCACCTTTGAGCTGTTTTGCTCAATATAATCTCATATAAATATGCCCAAGGTGCATGAAAGCTGGTTATAATAAATGTGTTCATATGCAATATTTATTTCCCTGCTCTGCCTGGGATTGTTGTTCTCCCGTCCTTCCTGGTACAATAACCTTTAAATATAGTGGTTAATATAACAGAAACCGAAATGAAACACAAAGAACAAATCCTCTAATTCTTCTGGACTTATAAGTATTGTTCCTGGAGGAGATCTGTAGTAATATTTTGCAGTTCTTTTCCATGCGTTCATCCGAGATTCTCCTCTTTCCTGTTTGAAGCATATTTTAAAGGTATTTGAGGCATACAAATGAATAACGTGTTAAAGATTAGGCTTTTTTGTCGGCAGAGGTTATCCCCTGTCCAGTTCTACTTGTTAATATAATATTTGACTTTTATTATAACCCCTTGTGACCTAAAACCTGTCTCAACTTTTTGTTTTTTGTTTTTGTTCTGCTTTTAAACTCTGCCAGGTTTTGTTTCGGTTTCGAAAGTTTGTCCCCACCCCAACACAGGACGCATCAAAATCTTTACCGAAAAAGTTTTTTGAGGACGGCATTTCCATAAAATCTATTGCATCAGCAGAATTTGGTCGTTATAAAATGAAGTGGAGAGTAGCTGTGAGGAAATGTGGTGCGCTAAGAGGACAGAAATGCATTTCACGCAGTGTTTTGTAACAATCGGAGATGAGGTAGCTGCGAGACTGGCACCGTAACAACCCTACTGTCATTCCTAGCGCATTCCTTCATCACGCTGACGTTCTTCTTTATTATTTTTTTTCTTTCTCTCTCAGCAGGCGCCCCCTCTGAGGCACTTTGACCTCATGGAGCCTATGAAGACGTACGAACGGCGGCCAAATCATTTCAAGTCCCTGACCAGAATGGGAACGGGCAAGCCCAGGTATCGGCTCCGTGTGCAGTGTGATCAGAGGGTTAATGCTGTTTAAGTGGTTTGTCGGCACAGAGCTGTAATTTAAGAAGCTGGCCAAGTACTGGAAGTATTCCATCTAGGTTTACAAATCAATATCGTTAATGACTGTATATTATGCTTTATTATTTAACTTATTCCCAACTTATTAATGATTTATTGGCTTTGCCTGGTGAAGTGATCGCACAGTCTTGTCAGTTCTGCCCTGTAATGCTGTATCGGATTGGGCCTTGGATCAGATTTACCATATGTTTCAATCCAGTCTTTTTATGTCTTTTTAGGATGTAAATCCATCTGATGTTTACTGACATGAATGACCAAGAACCTGCTCTTAAACATGGGACACAATTTGTCTCGATGGCTGAAACTTTGCCTCGTATAATTTAGCACCCGAAGCTTACAGAGATCAGCTTCATTCACTAAGATGAGGAATAATGTGGAGTTATCAGTGGTATCCCTTGGATTAAGTGTAAAATTATGCCGAATTACAAACGCAAACACAGCCTGAGTTGGGCATTTCCTGCTATATTTATTTCTGACAACTGAAATATTTCTTTTCCTTTGAATGCATTCATACTAGAGATAAAGTTAAAGCTTGTTAAAGTCTGGTGGAAAAAGATAAGGAGAATTTAAAGCTTTCATTCCACTTCCATTGGCGTCCAAGACGCCCTGCCTTCCTCTGTTTGCATCCTGATCTAATCTGAAACCTCATTACTGCCACGTATTAAAGAAATGATGTGTTCGCAATAGAAAATGAGTCCTCAGTTTGATTATCAGCATTTTAAAGACAGTCACAGCATTTTAATCACTCGCCCGATCTGTTCTCGCTAACGTCAGCGCTGAAATAATCGCAGATGAATTCCGTCAGGTTAAATTCCTTTTATTGATCGAAAACCCAATTCTGAAAAAGCTGGGACAGTATGGGAAATGCGAATAAAAATATTTGTAAATGTACTTTGATTTTTATTTAAACGAAAAACATATAAAGACAATATATTTGATGTTTTACCTAATCGACTGCATAGTGTTTTTTGTTTTTAGATAAACGTTTATTGTGAAGTTGATGCATGCAACATGTTCCAAAAAAGTTGGGACAAGGGCAACTTAGGTCTAATAGCGATGTGACAAGATAAGAAGGTGATGTGAAACAGGTGAGGCAATTGTCTAATCGTAGTATATAAGGAGCCTCCGAAAAAAGGCCTAGTCCTTCAAGAGCAAGGATGGGTCGAGGCTCGCCGATCTGCCAACAGATGCATCAGTGAATAATCCAACACATTGAGAACAACATTCCCCAAAGACAGATCGGTAGGATTTTGGGCATTTCACCTTCTACAGTGCACAATATCATTAAAAGATTCAAGGAATCCGGTTAAATCTCGGTGTGTAAAGGGCGAGGCCGAAAACCACTTCTGAATGTGTGTGATGTCCGATCCTTCAGACGTCACTGTCTTAAAAAACGTCATGAGTCTGTAATGGAGATCCTGACATGGGCTCGGGAATACTTTGGTAAACCTTTGTCACTCAGCACCATTCGCCGCTGCATCCACAGATGCAAGTTAAGGTTTTACTATGCAAAGCAGAAGCCGTACATCAACACTGTCCAGAAGCACCGCAGACTTCTCCGGGCTCGGTCTCATCCGAGTTGGACAGTATCACAGTAGAATCATGTTTTGTGGTCTGACGAGTTGACATTTCAAATTTCGGACAAAACAGACGTCGTGTTCTCCGGGCCAAAGAGCTAAAGGACGATTCAAGCTGTTATCAGCATCAGGTCCAAAAGCCAGCGTCTGTCATGGTACAGGGGTGTGTTAGTGCCCATGGCATGGGTAACTTGCACATCTGTGAGGGCAGCATTAATGCAGAAAGATATGTACGCATTTTGGAGCAACATGTGCTGCCATCCAGAGCAGGACAACGCTAAACCACATTCTGCCCGGATTACAAGAGCATGGTTGCGTAAGTAGAGTGCAGGTGCTAGCATGTCCTGCCTGCAGTCCTGACCTGTCTCCGATTGAGAACGTGTGCCGCATTATGAAGCTCAAAATAAGGCAGCGAAGCTGAAGAAATGCATAATGAATGAATGGGGGAAAATTCCGCTTGCTGAACTTCACCAACTGGTGTCATCACTCAGCGCCCAAACGCTTAAGTGTTATTAAAAGAAAGGCTGATGGTACACAGTGCTAAACAGTCGACTGTCCCAACTTTTTATTTTTGGAGTGTGTTGTAGTCATCAGCTTTGAAATGAGTGTACATTTTCAAAAATAAATGAAATCCACAAAGTAAAACATCAAATCATGTGTTAATGACATGTTTTCAATGTAGTACAGGGTGAATTGAATTTTCAAATGATTCTTTTTGTTTGTTTCAAACAAACTTGTGTGAAGAAGTGTTCACATGTTTCCCGAAATGCCCTGCATTCACACATTGATAAAAATACAACGATATCTGTGCAGCAAGTGAGTTTCTGAGAGGCCCTGTTACAGTATAAGCAGCAATCCTGTATCGCAGTTTGCTCAGGAGCCTGGCAGTCGAGCGCTTCTGCCGCCTTTTGACACTGCGGTTGGAGAAGATACAGTTGGCTGGCTTCATGTGTGTTGGAGGAAGTGTATGTTAACCTTCACTCTCCCTGGTTTGTAGCTGATAGGAGACTGCTGGATGGGTAGGAATTGGCAAAGATTATATATTCTGAGGACGATGCAAAAAAAACAACCACCACCTATCCAACAGTAAGCTAGGGTTTGATCCTCATTAACCTATTAGCAGTTTTCCCTACCTTACTGTGATCTCATTTCTTCAACGATTTCAGCTGAGCTGCCAGAGTTCTTTCTAAGAAATGGTACGTCATGTAAATAATGCAACGTGATAAAACCAATTTATTATTGTGCACGTTTATTGCACCGGATTATTTATTTTCGTCGTTAAAAGTGTAGTGTAAACAAGCATTAATATTGTAGACTGTACATCTGGTGAATGAAATCTAGTTTGGTGCAAAAAATAAATAAATAATCCTGCAAGTAGCCTTTTCCCTGAACAGTTGACTAATTAACTGATGACTAATTAACTGTTTTTAATTAACTAATAATTTTTTTTTTAATTATTGGTATGACATTTGGAACATTTTGAGAAAAAAAGTCTCCATGTTCCTATTTTATTTCTTAAGTTGCTTTTTCAAACATGACATCGTTCCTAGTAAGGGAACATAGTGAGCAGCGATGCTCCCTGGTTTTTGCAGTGCATTGTGGGATTTGTTTTGGGAGCGAAGTATTCCGCGATTGAAACCGCCCTTAAAATGGCCGACTCCCTGATCAGTGAACTAGGGAGCTGGTCAAGATGCACCGGTAGTTAAAAAGACTATCCCTAGAGGGAATTTCGACTCGAGGGGAGCTTTAGTTTTCGGATGTCGGACGTTGGGAATTAGAAGTTGTGAGAATTACTCTCGCCAAACGCAGCATTAGCAGTCACGCAACCCTGAAATGTACTGGAATAAAAATGAATACTTCAGTTGTTGTTGGACTCAGCCCTGATGTATGTGCCTCACTCATATCGTTCCCAGTGAAGCCCCGCACGCGATGGCCATTTCCCCACTACCCAACAGAACCAATTATTTAATTATGAGTCCAGCGCCATCTCAAGGAGTGGTAGTTCAAGGAAGGCTGTTTCAACACACTCATCTCCCCTCTCCTGTTAGAAAGCCAGTCCAAAGGTACAGCACAGCAGATTGCATCCTATCTTTCTCTTCACTCTTATATGGTACTCTTGTGTGAACCAAGCGATCGTTGGTGATTTCATTTCACATATCAGTGACACATTCAGTTACGTACTACTTTTAATTTGTTTAATGTTTATGTACACATGTACTTTCTCCATTTTAAAGCAACCTTGACTTGAAAGAAAGGTAAGGCTCATGTGAAGCTTGTTTAGCCTGCCTCTGTGTGGTCTTCAGCAGCAGAAATGGCTTTAGGATGTCTTCACTAGCACACAGTCTTTAATGGATCCCTTTCATCCGTGTCTCGCATCACGTGCATCTAACGATTTGTGTGTGGAAATGCACAGTAATAGTTTGCATGCTGTACTCAGCATTTCATGCGACATTTTTGCGAGCCCACGTCATGCATGTTAATTCGCGTATGTCCCGAATTCCAATCGCATGCTCTCGTATCGTCATATTGCATCACATTAAAGCTGTTTGTTTTTTGGCATGCTGTTTTTATTTTCATGTTATATGTATATATACATATATAATATGTGTGTGTGTGTGTGTGTATATGTGATTAAATGCTTATCCCTGTCATTGCAGATCTGACTTCACCACCCAAAGAGCAGAGCTAGACAAAATCATTCTCACCTGCCCAGAGATTTCAGGTTATCTATGTCTGTCTGTCTTTCTGTCTGTCTGTCTGTCTCTCTGTCTCTGCTTAAAAAAAATGATAAATTAGAGATAGGAAATGGGGAGGAGGTATTGCATTGCATTCACAGCATTTCTTGTTTGCTCTGCATTCTTACAAAAGTGCACATAAATGAAGAAGTAAATAAATAAAAAAAGAAAAATGGATAAACCCGGGCCAACTGAATTTTTCACTTCTGCTTACTTTCAATAATAAAGTCACTATCAGTAATATTGATAAATGTATTTTTGATGGTATTTGTAATAAACCGGTTTCAACCAGTTTAGTCATTTTTTTTATTTCATTGCACTTCGTTAGGCTCGTTTTGACGTTGAGTTGTAAACAACCTTTTAAAAAAAAAATAAAATTATATATATATATATATATATATATATATATATATATATATATATATAATTGACAGATTTTTTTTTTTTACAGTGTCTAATAAAACAAGGTGAGAATTTACAGCTAAGTATTTAAAAAAAAAAATCCCATTAATTTCTTGTCAAAAACATGAGATACTGGGACGGTAAAGTGACTCGGTGGACTAGTGTTCGCCTTTGGGTGTGCGACTTAGACATTACACACGCAAAGCCATTCATCGTTTGCCAAGTCAGATCAGATTTGCATATGAACCAGGACGCCGAATTAGAATTATTCCGTTGAAACACGTTAACCGGTTTATATAAAGTGCTTTATTCTCTTGCACCGACGGTTCAGTCTGTCGGAGATAAATCCTGCGGTGAATCCTGCCTCGTCTCTGTAGCTGTTTGATTTGCCCTTTCAGATGGAGGAGTGTCTTCGTTTTAGCTCTGTTTTCCAGGGAGTAATGTTTCCTGGCACTGGGAGCTCGGTGCTCAATCTGTGCTCAAGGACGACTGGATGTTTGAAGCAGACGCTGCTGCTTTTATTTCCTCCAGAGTGGACAGTCTCAGTAATTCTTATCAAAATACATACTTTTGTTTTTATGAAGGATTAACGGTAACCTGAAGCGCTATTATTGTTCTAGGAAAATAGGCTTTGGGTTTTCACAATACAGCACTTCCCCCAATTTATTTTCGGGCCTTGCTTTGCCTTCAGGTGCTCACTGACTTTTGTTCATGTCCTCTCTGTTTGATGAGAATGGCATGTGCATGGCAGGCAAAAAGATGTGCTGGTGCATGACTGAGGGAATGGAGAAAGGAACAGAGTGTTTCATGGTTGTGTGCTGTTTAAGACAGCTCAGCCTGTTTGTGTGTGTGTGTGTGTGTGTGTGTGCGTGTGTGTGTCTGCCAAATGAGGCAGAGCTCTGTCGCGGTGTGTGTCGACGTACGCCAGAGTGGATTGCTGGCCTCTGATTAATTTGCGTCTCCTGCGAGGGGAAGGAATGAGAGGAGTGAAGCTAGAAAAAGAAAAAAAGAGATTGACGGTATCTGGGTCCTCGGCAGGTTTAAAAAGATACGGCCTCTTCCCTTGGCAGTGTCTGAATAGAATACACAAATGATCTAGACACGGGCAGTTGGATAACCTTTTGAAGCAGTGAGTCACGACGGATAGTTCCAGACCGTTCGCCTCCTACCATGTCTCATTTAATGCTTCGTTAAATTACATGTCCTGCACGAAATGTTGACTTAAGTTGAATGTTTAGCCCCATTCCACCGCTATTCGAATAGTATTTATTCTTTATAGACTGGTATAGAGAGTAATTAGAGTGTTGCATGAAGGGTTAATCTTGAGCTAGGGAAATGTCTTTCTTTCCTACAGTGCTCTTGAAGACAGTGGAGCCTGCTTAATATTCTGATACCATGACAGCTCTGTCAGTACGAACAAGCCAGCAATATGCCCCTTACAGAGGGGAAAAAAAACCCCCTGAATCATAGCATAGTATATTTCCTTTTGTTGAACCGAGTAAAGCGCACAATGAGGATAAATCATGTGTTCTAGATCTATTAACGTTTGAGCTGCCAGTTTATTAGGCAGTTGTATATATGGGAGGGGGAAAAAAGGCATATATTCTGATTCACCATCTTATTAGATAGTAGGTAGGTGTACCTAATAATAAACTATGCATGTCATTTCTATTTCTGGTAACTTTACACTCTTATACTCCTAGCATTCTGTCTTGATCTTGTGTTCTCCGCCCTCCAGACTCGGAGTCTCTGAATGTAAAGAGATGCACCCAGCCGAGGAGGCGGCCGATGTTCGAAAGCACGGCAGAGGTGAGGATCGTTTTTTAAAAAGCTCGTAACGTGCACGCAGAGTAGCACGAAAGCGAGCCGTCACCTACACGGATTTCGCCGAGGATTAGTGCCGAAGAGCTAAAACGCGTCAGTAATCCGGGCATCGAAATGCGTTAGTCAAAGGATGTAGTGTTTTGATTCAAATCGGATTTTATTCAGGATATAACTTTGTAGTGGCACAGTTCAGACAAATCCCAAGTGACTTCCTGTTCAGAATAATATACTTACTACACACAGGATAATATAATGACGGTGTGCACTATATGCCCGAAAGAACCCCATGTGCCGATCATATGAAAAGCCTAGATGTGTTTTTCAATAGACTTCACTTAGATCTGTTAAAGTTCACTTATTAAAAGTACACAATTTAAACATTTGATTTATTATTTTTTTTATTTGCCGTTGTAAATGAAATCCGATTGAAAGAAAAAAAGTCATTTAGAAATTTTAGCTGCCGTCCTCAGCATTGACGTACTGTCTTAACTGCCGAACTCCATCAATATTCCTTCCCTCTGCGTCTCTCTGACAGTCGTTGCAGCCGGACGAGTACTTCACTGTGTGCGGAAAGTGTGGCCGGCGAAGTGAAGACCACACAAAGTGTGAAAGCTGCGGGAACCCACTGCCTGCTGAAGTGCCCCTTCTGCCTGCTGTCCCCTCCTCACCTGCCCCTCGAGTGCCTGTACGCTCCCTTCCCTCTCCCGGCTCTCCCAGCGTCACTCAGCTCAGCAAGAGCTTCTACGGTGTGGCGTCTGGCGGGCGCGCTACCCAAGCCGAAACGGCTATGAACCCACCAGCACGCATTACCCGCGGGGGTCTGCTGCTGCCACACAATGGCGCTAAGCTAACCGTGGGGAAGAGGCAGCCTTTGGCCAAGCAGCACGAACTCAATGACCCCAGTGAGTGCAGTTTAATAGACAGCGGTTTTATTGATGGTGTCCATTCATACCAGAGTTAAATGGATGCGTTTAATCAGTGCTGTTAATTGGTTAATCAATACATTGCTATATTCGACAATATTGAGACCAACACCAGAACATGCCACGATGCACCGGTCTGCTCACGTGCTGTGTTTATTTTATTTACAGTCGTACTGTCTAGCGACGAAGACGACGAGGCTGACAGTTCTAGCACGGGCAGCGTAAACCGGTTGGACAGTGTCTCTCCGAGGCCTGCCGACTCCGCCCACTCCTCCCCAGCGCCTTCCGGCGGCAGAGTGGAAGCGGCCGTTAAAGAGGTCGCAGAACAGGAAGAGCACGCTTGCGAATTCTTCAACGACGTGGACCACAGGAGCGTGGCACCTCGAAGGAACCGCTTAAAAGATCCAGTAAGAGCCCGTTCACTGAGTTTTGTTCTTTCCCGATCATGAGATTGAGCTCGATATCGAATTAATCGTGTGGCATGTCAGAGCAAATACACAACGTCGTGACCTTACAGAAAAAGGGAGGACTAATCGTGTAATCAGGGAGGTCGTTTTCTTCTTTCCGTTTTCCGCGTTCTTCACGAGTAGAAAGTATTCACGCTTGCGTTGAATGTCCCAGCAGTTTCGAAGCGTGTGCGAGGACCCGTCGCCATCTAAGAAGCGGAAATTGGGACAGGTGCCGAAGTTGGAGAGCATTATTCTGGAGTGCAGGAGCGTACGGATAGGAACTCTGCGCCGGATGGTCACCAAACCTGTCATTGTAAGATCAGTTCTTTATTCCTTTGTCAAATACTATATGTACGAGTTTAAAATGTATGACGCGATCCTTGCGAATCCACGAGCCTCGTCAAAGATTACACAAATTAACCCTTATCATTTATAATTACCCTGTCCTTTATTTCTGGCCTGTGTACCGTATACTCTATGTTCCTCTACTCAGGCCATGTTCGTTTGTTGTGTGGTGAGCTACGTGCACCGTATGAGCAATTACACTTTATTTAACTTTACACTAGAAGTTTGCTTATATCGTATGTAAAGTATACAGAAGCTGATAATCACCGTAGCGTAAAGAGACCGGGAGTATTTTTCATGCTCGAGGAAAACTTCTGTTTTTCAGTACCAGTTCCTTTACTTGTGTGTGAAAGGACAGAGGTGTGAGAGTCCAGTATGTATGAATATCTGAAATGTGAAGGAAAAAAAAAAAAAAAAAAAGCAGCACATTTATTTTTTTCTTTTGTCTCACTCTTTTTTTTTTTCTTTTCTTTTTTTTATTTCTTCTAGTTCACAGTAGAGTATATACAGCTTGAGACGGAAGGTAAGTGATGGCATATGTAGATCTTTGGAAAGATTTATGATGGGTTGCCTTGGGGTTGAGAAAATTTATGATTTAATTGCAGCATATTAAATATTAGATGTGACACTGTTTATAAATTTTTTAAAAAATGACAGTATGCTAGATTATAAATATTTTAAATGAGGGTGATGCACAATCCCATTTCACACCACTTCTGTGCAGGATTGTTCTTCATGGGTTAATGGGTCGCTGGCCAGGATTTTAAGTCGCAGTCTTTGCATTCCCACTATCTTACCTTTTAGTTCTTTTTAACCTCAAGAAAACTGTAATCATGTGTGTGTATTCAAACAGTATCTAAGTCCAATTTTATACACGGAGCAGGTGTGGGTTTTGATTCCAGCCAAATAGGAGACCGAACTGTGAAATCAGGTGTGCTCCTACACCCTCTGTGTATGATGTTGCAGACCCCCCCCCGCTCTGAGGAGTCAGCACGTTAACCATTTTGAGAAATGACTGTGTGCAGGTCAGGAGGTCGACGTGCTGGAGAAGGTGCGTCTGAGGTCGTCGGAGCTGACGAGCTGCGAATGGTGCAGCGTTCGGAAGCTGCCCGTCCTATTTTTCCAGACCAGTGACAGTGAGTGCCAGCGCCTGCGCACCCAGCTCCAGATGTCCCAGGAGAGCGGCGGCCTGTGGTACGACTGCAGCGGCGAAAGTGAGCGTCTAAATTCGGCTACATGTAGAGCTTCCTGGATTCACTGGATAGTTTTAGAAGCTGGAAGCAGTTTGCGAACATCTTTCTTTATTTTTTTTTTTTCAAAATTGTTCATCTTTATTTTAATAGTTGTTAAATTCAAAAGAAAGTCACTATCAAAGGAGTAACCTAGATCTTAAGTTTTGACATTTTACATTAATGTTACTTAAAATAAAAATTTTTTATTTATTTATTTATTTATTTATTTTATTTTATTATTTTTTTTTCTTCTCCAGACTTGGATGAGAAATACATAGTGTTGATTTTCGAGAACGGCCTCTCGATGCAAGAGCAGATGATTTTAGAAGACATCCTGGTTGAGATTGGCCGAAACAACAAGCTCACGCGCTTTCCTGCTAGACTGACCTTTGACGAAGCCAACGTTCGACTGGTTCAATATAACAAAGCAACAAAAGAGAAGGAAAAGGTGTGTGACCTTTACAAATATTCTGAATATAATTTTTTTTGTTTTGTTTAGTATAGGTGTTTTATTAGTAACGCTTTATTAGAAACACCTGTACACCTGCTCATATCTTGCAGTGATCTAATCAGTCAATCATGTGGCAGCTGTGTAATACATAAACTCATGCAGATACAGGTCAAGAGCTTCAGGTAATGTTCACATCAAACATTAGGATGGGGGGAAAAATGTGATCTTAATGACCTTACATGATTGTTCGAGCCAGTAGGCTGGTTTGAGGGTTTCAGAAAGGGATTTTCATGCAGAACAGGAGAAAAGCTAAGATAACACACATGCCACTCTTTTACACCCATGGTGAGCAGGAAAGCATACCAGAATATATATATATATATATATATATATATATATATATATATATATATATATATATATATATATATATATATATATATATATATATATATAAAAAAGCACAACACGTCGCACCTTAAGGTGGCCCACATCAGATTCCTCTCCTGTCAGCCAGAAACAGGAATCTGAGGCTACAGTGCACACAAACTGACCGAAACCGAACAGCTGAAGATTGGAGAAAGTCTCATCTGGTCGCTTTGAGAATCCGTGAGCCTGTGCCCATTGTAGACTCGGATATTCTGTGTAAACTCTACCTACAATTGAAAATCTGTAAGAACATCAGCAGTTTCTGAAATAATCAAAGCAACCTATCCGGTAAAGAGAAGTAAACCATAGTATTTTTTTTTTTTTTTTTTTATAAATGAGACTCAATTTTAATAGTAGTCCCTAGTTCAGTTTTATAAGGAAATGAGCTGTAAGTTTTATTGAGCATCTTGTAGACCCAGCCACGGTTCTTCTGGAGACTTTGACTTTCGCACTCGCTTCTTATTTTTGCAGCAAATTTCATTTCATTCATTTATTTATTTATTTAATTTTTTTTTTTTTTTTTTTGTCGTCTGAAAAGTCTCTTACCACGTAATGTGCTACTTTCTTTACTGACATGCAAACATTTTTCAGTAACACTTAATTTTGTGCTGGAAAACTAATGTTTGGGAATCTTAAATGTTTTTGTACTGACCCGATAATGTAGAAGTCATAAAATAAAAATCTATAACAAAGGTCGTACTAAAAGAAATCGAGTGCCTATGACTGTGTGTAGCATCTATAAAATACACCAACACACCTATACACCTGCACATTCATTCAATTGTCCAATCAGCCAATCACAGAGCTCCTTCTATTTGATTCAGAGACAATGATTGATTTCACTGTGACCACAGTAGCCTGTGTGTGTGTGTGTGTGTTATGTTTAGACATGATGGAGTAGGGTGAATTAATCATGCAGAATTGCTGAATGGGATTTAGGGCACATTATAATGAATCTACAATTTCATGTCACTTTGTAGCTTGTACATAATATTAGAATTCTTCAAATTCTACCAATTAAATTTATGAATGCACTCATCCAGTTGTTTTACATAGTTGACTGGGGGCGGGGCGGGGGGGGGTGTTATTTAGTAAGATTTCTTCTTTAACTTGGGTTTCTTTTTTAAACATCTGTATATTGTCCCCAGGCAAAAGCTCAGAAAGCCAAATTGGTTTCTCCCTCTACAACGTCTGCCACGACTGCGACAACAGTAAATGTCTCCGTCACCACGGCAACAGCGACGGCAACGGCAAGCGCAGTAACCGCAACCCCAGCTGCGTCGACAGAGATGATAGTCCAGACCCGATTCTCCACTCACCTCCACGGGATCTACGATGAAGATGATGATGAGGATATGGCAGAGCTGCAGCCTACTTTCACAGGCCCCATCGTCAAGTAAGATCAAATGTTACACGCTGCAAATTTCAGTAAATTCATAGGAGAAGAATTTGAGCTTGGTATTTGAGTAATCAGTTGGTTCAGCTGGTTCAAAAAACCAAAACTGTTGTGTAATGTATTCTGTAGAACTCTTAAACGGGATGATGTATACCTATTTCCCCCCTTCTTTACTAGGTTGATAGTGTATCCCCCTCCTCCAGCTAAAGGTGGAATCTCTGTGACCAACGAAGACCTTCACTGTCTAAACGACGGGGAGTTTCTGAACGACGTCATCATAGACTTTTATTTAAAGTGAGTTGTTGTTTTTTTGTTTTTTTAGTCTAATAAACGCCTACCTTTAGATTTCATCAGCAGTAGTCTTATCTAAAAGCAGATATCATGGAATGCTAGTAAACCACCTTTATTTTCAGTGCAAGGTTGTAAGAAGGCAAAATCCAGGAAGTTTTATTTGATGGACAAGACCATGACAAGAACAGGTTGATTTTATGATTTTATGATTGATCTTTCCCAGAAGGGTTTATGCACTGGGCTTTAATTCAGGACTTCTCAAATTTTTTGGACAGCGAGCCTATTTTAAGGGCCCAAAATTCTCGCGACCTGACCAGTGTAGCTTTGATTCACATGTGAGAGTAACATGGGGACTTGGCGATGCTGTAGTCTGTAAAAAGGGCTTTATAGGGACGTCCAGTTTAAACGAACTAAAGCCAATATAATGAGATTTATGTGTGTGTTAAAGAATTAAGTTCAGTTTATATTAATTGGACTCAATGTTGTTTAAAAAAAAAAAAAAAAAAAAAAACATCCACAAACTTAATTCTGTCCGATGATATATGATGTGAAATAATCGTTCTTGCTGCATTTGATTAAATCTGATGGTTCTGGGTTCACGCTCATGAAAATCTTTAATTAACAAGAACTCCATTAAGACTAAATCCTGCTCGGTCTTAAATTCATTAATGAATATAATCCTATAGATATATGGATTATACGCACTCTATGTTTCAGTGGAATTAAGCCACACTTAATTTGGTAGGGCTGCGCGATATATCGATATAATATAGATATCGTGATAAACGATTAAGTGATACACTTTTAAGAGATATCGTTGGTATGGTGATGTTTTTTTTTTTACGTTTTTAATCATTACAAATGAAATGGTACTGAATGGATTCTGTTGATTTGACGTAATTGTTTTACTTAATCTTCTTGGTGTTTGTATGCTTTAAAGAAAAAAAATCGTCAAACTCTTTATATTTTACAACTCTTCCGCGGACAGTTTGTTAGCTGAATCATATCACGATATGCATCGTTTATTGTAGAGATGTTCTCAAGTACCGGTATATGAGATTTTTGTCGTAACGCCCAGCTCTATAATTGTGTGGCTTTTTGCAGGTATCTCTTCATGGAGAAGTTGAAAAAGGAGGATGCAGGCAGAAGTCACGTTTTCAGTTCCTTCTTCTACAAGAGACTCAACCAGAGAGAAAGGAGAAGTGCACCGGACACAACTAACCTTCCGTAGGTTCTTCTCAGTTATACGTGGCCTGTGTGAATCAGAGCTACTAGTCCTGTACCCCTAGTAGCTCTGACCCACACTGGCCTTATTCAACCATGATCAATTCACTTCAAATGTAGTTCATTCACACAGGACCAACCTGTCGTGTGTTTGCGGTGCCTTCATCAGGCATGATTCCGTTTTTATGTGTTCAGCGTATTTCTAAATGGACCAAGGCCTAAGTCAAGTATCACTGATCTGATCTAGATTGTCTTTTGTAACTCCTAGAATACAGAAGAGGAAGCACAATCGGGTAAAAACATGGACGCGACATGTGGACCTTTTTCAGAAGGACTTCATCTTTGTTCCCATCAATGAGTCGTAAGCCATCATTTGCTAAATCAAGTCAAACAGGAGTTGGATCTTTTGAGTGTGATCTCTCTGTTATGGAGTAACATGCTGTTACAGGAAAATAATCCACGGCAGGGTGGTGTGCCGTGGCCCGACAGGATGCAGAGTTATCGTTATCACCCCAAAGTTGATTTTCCCATGACTGCACATACCGATGCATTTTATTCCTCCTATACCACAGCAACTTACCAACGATTACGTTTTCGTAGTATTTACAAACGACGCATCATACTTTGTATTCGTTTATAGTGCATTTAACGTTGGGGAACATCCACAAAACTCATTAGATCCTGTTCTCATTTACAATGGGGCCTGAAAGTTTGTGAACCCTTTAAAGTTTTCTATAGATTTGCAGAAAATTGACAACAGATTTTCACATCATTAGATTTAAAAGTAGATGAAGAGAACCCGATTAAACAATTGAGACAAAAATATTATACTTGGTCATGTATTTATTGAGGAAAATGATCCAATATTACATATCTGTGAGTGGCAAAAGTATGTGAACCTCTAGGATTAGCAGTTAGTTTGATGGTGAAATTAGTCAGGTGATTTCAATCAATGGGATGACAATCAGCTGTGTGAGCGCTCCGTTTTATTTAAAGAACAGGGATCTATCAGAGTCTGATCTTCACAACACATGTTTGTGGAAGTGTATCATGGCACAAACACAGGAGATTTCTGAGGACCTCGGAAAAAGAGTTGTTGATGCTCATCAGGCTGGAAAAGTTTACAAAACCATCTCTAGAGAGTTTGGACTCCACCAATCCACAGTCAGACAGCTTGTGTACAAACGGGGGAAACTCGAGACCATTGTTACCCACTCCAGGAGTGGAGACCAAAGGCCTCTGTCACATTGGCTAATGTTTATGTTCCTGAGTCCACCATCAGAACACTGAACAACAATGTTGTGCAAATCAGGGTTACAAGGAGAAAGCCACTGCTCTCCAAAAAGAAAATTGCTGCCCGTCTGCGGTTTGCTCAAGATCAAGTGGACAAGCCAGAAGGCTGTTGGAAAAATGTTTAATGGACGGGTGAGACCAAAATAGAATTTTTGGTTTAAATGAGAAGCGTTATGTTTGGAGAAAGGAAAACACTGCATTCCAGCATAAGAACCTTATCCCATCTGTGAAACATGGTGGTGGTAGTATCATGGTTTGGGGCTGTTTTGCTGCATCTGGAGCAGGACAACTCGCCATCATTGATTGAACAATGAATTCTGAATTATACCAGCGAATTCTACAGGAAAATGTCAAGACATCTCCATGAACTGAATCTCAAAAGAAAGTAGGACATGCAGCAAGACAATGACCCTAAACACACGAGTCATTCTACCAAAGAACAGTTAATGTTTTTGAACGGCCAAGTCAAAGTCCTGACCTTAATCCAATAGAAATGTTGTGGAAGAACCTGAAGCGAGCAGTTCATGTGAGGAAACCCACCAACATCCCAGAGCTGAAGCTGTTCTGTACTGAGGAACGGGCTAAAATTCCTCCAAGCCGATGTGCAGGACTGATCAACACTTACCAAAAACGTTTATCTGCAGTTATTGCTGCACAGGGGGGGTCACACCAGATACTGAAATCGAAGCTTCACATACTTTTGCCACTCACAGATATGTAATATTGGATCATTTTCCTCAGTAAATAAACGACCAAGTATAATATTTTTGTCTCATTTGTTCAATTGGGTTCTCTTTATCTACTTTCAGGAACTAATTTTAAATCTGATGTTGTTTTAGGTCATATTTATGCAGAAATATAGAAAATCCTAAAGCCTTCACAAGCTTTCAAGCACCACTGTATGTTATAGGATAAGTCCTTTTGATGTTTGAGACAGAAAACACGCGTTATGTTACTGAGTAAATTCCACCGTCTCCTGTCTTGACGACTTTCCTGTGGGGTAAGTCTTACTGACTGTTATGAGGCGCTGATAATGGAGACTCGATCCATTAATATTAAATTACTTCTCAAAAGTGTCTTCATATTCACTACAAAAATCCATTTATTTTTATATTTAGATTATGTGGGGCATCCACCACACAAGTCCTTGTGAAGTAGCTGTTACTATAGAAACAAGAGCATTAAAATAAACCTTACAGTCTGCACTCCTGTCAGAGCTGGTGTTATAGAAAATTAATCAACACCATAGTCAGAATCGAGAGTACAATAGCACTGTGGTATAAATGATCCCATTCCTATACAAGTATTAATTGTGTCTTTCATATTTACAATTTCTGCTTTCACACACGTTATTAGTTATTTCAGGGTAAATAGACTACACCAAGGATTGGGACAAAACGTGCAACAGTGAAAATGCTCACTATTTTCCTTCTCCATTTCTCTGTTCATTTCTCCAGAGCACACTGGTATCTTGCAGTGATCTGCTTCCCAGGTTTAGAGGGACCCTGCATGGAGCCCAATCCTCATTATCAGCCCCAGACACAGTCCCAGGCCCAGGCTTCTTCCCCATCTGAGATCGGGAGCTCCGTCCTAAGCGAAGGAGGCATCGAGGAGCCCTCGCCTCACACAGAGCCCCTTTCCTTTAACCCAGAGGAGGTTAATACGGAAGCTGAGGGACAGGACGTAAGCCACTCGAGTATGCCGTCCTGTCCACACCGACCCCCAGAGCACAGCTGCACTCACAACCAAAGGGTCAACGGACAGGTTCAATCACATTACACAGGTGAGTGTTCCAGAAGAATCTGATGCACATGAGTGGGGGTGAGGGGTTTGTACGGGGAATGGACGAGAATAATTGGGAATATTGCTCGCAAAAAAAACCCCCCTAAACTTAATATTAATAATGGTTTCTTCTTGGTTTTCAAGATGCTTTGCGAAGAATCAGTGTGTGTTACAGCAGTGAAGATCCTGGCACCTTCTCTGATGACCAAAGCTCCTCTCATGTAAGCGTTTTGTTTGTTTTCATTTTCTCATTCAGGGCCAGTTAAGTTAATTAGCTCATGAGTCATGTGACTTTAAGAGGATTCTAATCTCAGCACTGAAGCAGCAAAGCGTAAAGAATAGAATACAGTAAGGGACAGAGGGCAGAAGTTTTCATTTGCGTAAAATATTATTACATTACTTCTCAGTTTTCTCATTAAGGTCGGGTCTGTGGCACGGCATACAGTGAAATAATGTGGATTAATGCACTGAAGTTCATTATTCCTTCTCTCTCTCTCTGAAGAACCGCCACTTGTCAGTTTACTGAAAAGAATAAAGTCCTAAATTCTTTTCTGTGCTGTTCGAAACTGTGACACAGCGCTTACAAGCGAGACTCCTTCCATAAATGTTAAATGAAATGTCTCCTAACAAAAACATCACCACATTAAAAAATTTTTTTAAATCTTAGATTATGTGGAGCGTCCCCTGTATAAGTGCCTCTATGTGTGAACAGTTACTATAGCAACAGTAACGTATTGTGCACATTTAATATTAGTCTATCGTTCATGTTCCAGCTGGAACTACTGTCCGAGCCTGGCTGTTATACAGAAACAATACCCACAACCATGCTGTGGTGTAAATATCAATTATTTAACACTGAAATGAATTGGGAAGGGGGGAAAATTTAGCTAAAAAAAATCTGTAATTGTTGTAAACATATCTCGTGCTACTTGTTGTGTCTCAGAAAAGTGCTTTGCAACACGATTTATCACGATATGGATATTATATGGTATTAGTTTACAGATCAGCCGGGTGCTTCTGGCTCCACGTCTCACTGTTCGTATTGCAATTCTCCTTTTAGGACGAGTGCAGTGAGGACGGAGCTCTGGCGGACGACACTGCAACGTCGGAGAGCATGGAGTGGGCATCCAAACCTACCATCTGCAAACAGTGAGTACGCATAACCAAACGCAGGAACTGCATCATGTAAATGTCCTGAGGAAAGTCAACGTACTGATGTACAGTGATGTAAAAATAAGTAAAGGCCAACTTAGGTTCTCTGCTTTTAAAGCCTCACTAGCCAGGCTTTAATTTAGAAATGAAACATCTGGTTAAATGCAACGTGATACTTGAAACGCTTCTGTGTAAGGTCGAGCTATATCAAAGCCGCACAAAGCATTTTTATTGCCACTAGGGAGCGGCATTACTGCAGCTATTGTTCTCCAAAAGTCAGAGACCACAGTGAAAATGTCATTTCAGTTAAACTGGAAATAAACAAAGTTTTTAGAATTTCAAGATCTTTAAAACAAAGAAATGAAATGTTTAATATCTCGAATATTCTAGATTCTGCACTATTTCAAGGTGACAGGAGGTCAGGCTTTCCTTGAGTCGTATTCCTTTCTCAAAGCGTGTGTCTAGATGATACTCAGATGTGCGGATTGTCTGGGTTTAGACATGGAAAGTCCATCGGGGGCATGTTGCTAAATAAAACGAAAGGGGATGTACACGAAGACATTCATGCAAACAGTTCAAGGATTACTACTTTGCATTCGACTTGTTGCTGATACTTTTATTTGTAATGGAAAAACATTGGATTAAACTAGGAATGAAAGCAGATTTCACCTTTGTGTGTCTCCTGAGCGAATCCTGACGAACATCCCAAAACTGTTAATCGCTGTGATTTGCTCCTCTCGCAGACCTTGTATCCTCATCATGGACTCGTTGCGAGGCCCTGCCAGATCTACAGTGGTGAAGACATTGCGAGAGTATGTTACCGCACTTACACTGTGTTTCTGCCTCGAGTTTGTGTTCAACTGGTGGTGTTGTGTTTTTTTTTTCCTCTGCATTTATTACACAGAAATAGAACCGTTTCTGATTAGTAGGATATTTTAATGCATCCCTTGTTCAGTCCTCACTCGTGTGTACTTTTGTTTGTGTGTGTGCGTGTTTGCTTGCCCAGGTATCTGGAGGTAGAGTGGGAAGTGAGGAAGGGCAACCAGAGGAGTTTTGGGAAGGACTTGATGAAGGGCTCGAGCCCGCGGGTGCCACAACAGGACAACTTCAGCGACTGTGGCGTCTACGTGCTGCAATATGTCGAGAGCTTCTTTGAGGTACAGCTCGGGAAAAAAAACAAATATATATATATATATATATATATATATATATATATATATATATATATATATATATATATATATATATATATATATGCTGAGGAAATTCACTAAAGCATGCCATGTGGGACGACAATTGTGTGACGGACAAGCATTATATTCTGTAGCTAGTTCTGTAAATGTGTGCGTATTTTTAATATTTGGCGTGTTATTATTGGTTAGTGTTGATACAAATCAATACACTAAGTTGAATCTTGACTGGTATGGACAGACCCATGGTAACACGCAGACGAGGGGGAGGGACTTAAGTTTGTTTGAGTTCTTCTGATTGGACATATTGCATGCTGGGGGGATTGTGATTGGACCGGACAGCACATGGCAGTGATTTTCAAATGAATTGAAAGAAGCTGACCGATTTGTATAAGGAAGATATAGCGTTTAAATTCTGTATGTCTATTACCCTATGGATTATTTTATAACGGAAACAACATCGTAATAAAAAGAGCACATTTCTATAACTTGCAGCAAAATGAATCAACCTCTGGACAATCAGATTGGAGCAGACAATAGCACTGTGGTAAAAAAAAAAAAGTGTTTTAGGACCCTCATACATTGGTGAAACCAGGTAAAAAGAAAAAAAAAAGAACAAGATTGTTGTTCATCTGTTTCCAAGCTGATTGTTTCCGAGTGTTTCTCGAGTTGTCTGATTGTTATTTGTAAATATTGCTCTCAGGCATTACAAAGCTCCGTTTACTGTATATAAACACCAGGAAATAAACCTTTTAAACAGGAAAAATCTGCAAGCTAGGGTTTTGGAGCTCTGATATTGCATGTTTTGTGTAAATACAGATCTCTCTCTCTTTTTTTTTTTTTTTTTTCCCCCTCCCCAATTATCCCTTTTTTTGTACATTACCAAAGAACCCTGTGCCAAGCTTCCATCTCCCTATGAATTTATTGGACTGGTTCCCCCAGCAGCGGATGAAGACTAAACGGGAGGAGATCAAGGAGCTCATTCTAAAGCTCCAGTCCCTACAAAAGTTGGACCGGGAGAACTCTGGGCAGGACCTGGGCGTCGGAGATGTCTGCGACGACCTGGACATTGGAGACGCCTTAGAGTCGGCCGACCTCATCCCACCAATCAGTTCATGAACTCCAGCCCCTTGCTGCTATAGCCCTTCTTATGAAAGGGTCTTGTTGGCGTCGCCCACCTCCCCCCCCCCCCCCCCCCCCCCCCACTCATGGCGCCGACGGCTAGTCGGGGCCTTCAACATGATCGTACGCTGCTGGACGATTCTGCCGTGACAACAACTGTTTCCGTTTTTTGGGGGTTTTTTTTTCTCCTTCGTTAACAAAAGAGCAAAGAGACTTCATTTGTATTAAAGAAAACATGTATATATGCTGAACAGTTTTTTTGTTTTGTTTTGTTTGTTTGTTTGTTTGTTTGTTTGTTTTTGCTGACTTGTGAATTTGACCTCTCATGATCTCGTCTCTCACTCTTGCACCAAGTTTAAAGTGTTCATTCATCTGTCGTCTTCATGAAGGACACAAACAGCCCTGACCTCCCCACGAGCCTGAACAGTAACTGTTTAATGTTCCGTTCTGTCTGTGCTTCCACTCGAGCGTTTCACCACACAAAACAGTTTGTTGTTTGTAGGCTAAGTATCCAAAAACATCTGGATTTATTATTATTATTTATTTTTTTTTTAAACCAACCTACAAAACATTTTTTGCTTCTATCATGGCATAACACCGTTGCTAGTCAGTGCCTGTCAGAGCTTTATACAATATTACCACATGTAAAAGGACCTCATTTTCAATATTAAAACTATTTGAGATGCAAGAGTGCACATCTGCCTTAGTTCATACAGATATAAGCATTCGAAAAGGAGGGTCATGAGTGCTCTTTTCTATTCCTTACTGGTCTGCAATAAATATAATATAATTACATAATAAAGTGAGTAAAATGGATAGTAAGTGACGACGGGCACCTCTGTTTATTTTTCTGTAAATGCTTCACACTGGATCCTAAATACTCGTACATTAATTACTGTATTGCGTCATACGTGTGTCCATATGTGGTTTATTATTAAATTACTTGGTATTCAATTAACAATCTTCTGTAACTTGGTGTCACAATTATGACTGTATAGACAAGTATACATGGTATACATTTGGATCCAGTCACCAGATCGTTCTGGTGAAATAAATACACTTTTATATTATTATACAGACGTGACAAATTAAAGATGAATCGTTTCTATCCTGATGGGAGTGGTATCTTCCAGGATGACCCAGCCCCCATCCACAGGGCACGAGGGCTCACTGAATGCATTCGTAAGGATGTAAAGTCATAGGCGATGACCTTCACTGTCGGCAGATTTCAACCGCATTGAACTCCACAATGTTGGAGTTGAAAGCGAGGAAAGCGAGCATTCTCTACCAATGTCATCAAAACACCAACTGAGGCAATATCATTTGGGAGAAAAGCGTCCAGGACAATTTGAGAGACTTGCGGCGTATGTGCCAAGGTGAATTGAAGCTGTTCTGGGGGCTCAGTTTGTTAACAATACTGTTAACAAAATAAGAGGGATCATAAAACTCCCACGTTGTTTTTTATTAAGTATTGTCCTGAATAAACTCTTTCACATAACCGATGTTTACATATAGTCCACAAGACAAGATAATAGCTGAATTTATAAAAATTACCTCGTTCAAAAGTTTACATACCCTTGATTATTAACACTGTGTGTTGTTACCTGGATGATCAGCAACTGTGTTTGTTTTGTGAGAGTTGTTCATGAGTCCCTTGTTTGTCCTGAGCAGTTAAACTGCCCACTGTTCTTCAGAAAAACTCTCCAGGTCCTGCACATTCTTTACTTTTCCAGCATCTTCTGCATGTTTGAGCCCTTTCAAACAGCGACTATATGATGTTATGATCCATCTTTTCACGCTGAGGACGACTGAGGGACTCGTACACGACTATTACAAAAGGTGCAAACGTTCACTGATGCTCAAGAAGGTAACACGATACATTAAGAGCCAAGGGGGTGTAAACTTTTGAACAGGATGATCAGTGTAAATTATTATTTTGTATAAAGATCTTTTTATTTTGTTCATTTAGTACCTCCCTTCAAATGCTCAATAAGATAGTTACATGTTTCCCAGAAGACAAAATACTAACAAGTACTAAAAAAAAAAAAAAAACAAACATGGGATTTTTATGATCCGTCTTATTTTTTTAATCAGTATTAAGATTTAGCAGGTTCTGTAAGGGGTGTGCAAACTTTTGGGCACAACTGTACATATATACATACATACACATTGGACATATTTGGACAAGCAAACGTGATCCTCTTTGAAACAGTGGCTATTAATAAAAGGGAATAAAATTGACATTTTGTAGTAATTTTCACAATTTAACAAAAAAACAGATCAGACACATGGAAAAAGTAAGTGCACCCCTACATTTATCTCGCCATAAAATTTGAATCAGGTGTTCAAGATTGGGTGCCAGTGATCCAGTGCAGGTGGAACCTGACTTATTTATTTATACCCCTCTTATATCTAGTGTCTGGTGTTCCCTTTGTTATTGAGGTGTGTGGTGTCATCCTGCCAAATTTCTAAAGAGTTCTGTAAGGCCTTCAGAAAAAAGTTGTGGATGCCTACAAGGCATTTAAAAAGATCTCTAAATCATTTGAAACACAGCATTCCATTGTAAGGAAAATAATAATTAAAAAAATGGCAAAGATTTCAAACGACTGTCAATTTTGTCCGGGACTGGCCGTCCCAGCAAATTGAGCCCAAAAGGAAGTCTCCAAGAAGCCCAAAATTCCATCACACGATCTGCTAGTAAGTTTTGCAACTGTTGCTGTCAAAGCACAAATGGCACAAATTTGACCTGCATGGGAGGCGTCTCAGGAAAAAGCCTTTGCAAGACTACAGTTTGCCAATGAGCATACAGGCAAAGACCAGGCCTTTTGGAATAATGTGCTCTGGACAGACGAATCAAAGATAGAGTTGTTTGGCCACAGTAACAGCTACCAAAGACAGCTTGTCAGGAGAAGCACCTCATACCAACTGTGAAGCACGGTGGTGGAAATGTTATGTTTGGGGTTGCTTTACTGCCTCAGGGACTGGACAGCTTGCATTCGTTGATTCAACTATGAATTCTACATCATATCAAATTGTGCTTAAAGATAATGTGAGGCCGTCTGTCCGAAAGTGGAAGTTAGCACACTAGCAAATCCACCAAGGAATGGCTCAAAAAGAAGAAATGGAGGGTTATGGAATGGCCTAGTCAAAGCCTGTATTTGAATCCTAGTGAAGTGTTGTGGGGGGCATTTGAAACAGGCAGTACAGGTGCATCACAAAAAATTTGAATATTTTGGAAAAGTAAAATTTTTTCCCCATAAATTAATTTAAAAAGGACTTTCATATATTCTAGATTCATTACACATGAAGAGAAATATTTCAAACCTTTTTTGTTTTGTTTTGTTTTAGTCTTGATGATTACAGCTCATGGAAATCAGAAATCCTGTATCTCAAAATATTCGAATAAAGAATTTATAATAAAGAAATGTCGACCTGAGAAGAGCTCTAATCAGCTAATTAACTCAAAACACCTGCAAAGTTTTCCTGAGCCTTTAATCTCTCAGACTGGTTCAGTACACACAAGCACAATCATGAAGATTGTGCCAGGAAGATGAAAGTAAATTTTGCATTTGATTTGGAAATCAAGGTCCTAGAGTCTGGAGGAAGAGTGGAGAGGAACAGAATCCAAGCTGCTTGAAGTCCAGTGTGAAGTTTCCATATTGAGTGGTGATTTGGGTTGCCATGTCATCTGCTGGTGTTGGTCCATGGTTTGCTGACCATGGTATTACTGTGCTTGGTTGGTCAGCCTGACCCGAACCCCATAGAGAATCTACGAGAGACCCCAGACCCGACAATACAGACGAGGTGAACGCCGCTATCAAAGCAACCTGGGCTTCCAGAACACCTCAGCAGTGCCACAGGCTGATCGCCTCCATGCCACGCCGCATCGATGCAGTAATTCCTGCAAAACGATTAAAACCCCGACCGAGTACTGAGTACATAAATGAACATACTTCTCACAAGGTCAACATTTCTGTATTATAAATCCTTTATTCTAATACTTTGAGATACTGGATTTTTAATTTCCATGAGCTGTAAGCCGTAATCATCCAGCTTAAAAATAAATAATAATAAAAAAGCTTGGAATATTTCACTTTGTGTGTAATGAATCCAGAATATATGAAAGTTCCACTTTCTGAATTAAATTAAGGAAAAAAATTGAAAAGAAATTTTTCCACAATATTCAATTTTATTTTTGGCGCACCTGCACGTGCAAGAAAACCCTCAAACATGTTGCAACTGAAATAATATTGCATGGAAGAGTGGTCAAAAATTCCAGCAAGCCGACGTCAGAGACTGGTGAACAATCATGCAAAACACCTATAAGAAGTTATTTATGCTAAAAGGTGTACTCCCTTTTCCCACAGAAGACTTTCACATCTATTGATATTTCAGTTGAATAAATGACTGAAAAAGCTCAAAGATGATCAAATGTTTCCCAAAAACATGCTGGTCCTGTCTGCTCAGTGTTTCTAGGATAAGCGCCGGATCCCCATTGACCCTGACCTTCATAAATTGGTTACTGACTATGACTGAAAAAGACTTTTACTTGATCAAAGACAATTCTTATAGGTGGCGATTTATTTCCAGTACTTGTTACAACACGTCTGGTGGATCAGGCCCTTTATTTGTCTTCCACGACCAACAATTATATAGAAAAAAAAAATAGCTGATCTAAACTGAACAAATCTAAGATTTCTTAATTAAGCATTACGGATACAGATTTTGATCCATATAGATCCATGAAGAACCCTTGAGAAGAACCAGACTTAAAAGTGAACTTCTGGATGATGCCGGATAGCGGGATTATAAATCATTACTCTTCTACAGCTCTTTACTATACAGTCAAACAGTGCTAATGTTTTGAAATGATGTTCAGTATGAGCAGATTGTAAAGTCCTGGTATGAGTACAGGACAGTCTTTATGATAGCAGCAGCAGTTCTCAGGTATGAATCTACAATATGTAGGTGAGATTATTATAAGAAAGGGTAGAGAATTGGACATAAACGGTTTCAGGGAAATCGTTAGAGTGTCATTGTGAGGTAGATAAAATCAGGCTGCTCTACTATACTTGCAAAAAAAAAAAAAAAAAAAAAAAAGGGAAGCCGCTGATGTGTCCAGCTTTCAAGCCTAATAATGGATAGTGTCTACAGTGTAAACATTTTAAAAGCTTAAACTGGATCAATGTGATCCATAAACCTGTGGCTAAATGTCAAGTGCACTCATTTTTATGTCCGCTACACGGTCTCGTACATCAGTGTTTCCATCAGAGATTACAAACGCTGTTTGCACAGCTTGTGCTACTGCACCGGCTGGTTAAGATGAATTGACACACACACACACACTATCTTTCTAATGTCAGCCAAACAATGGAACCCTCTCTTCTCTTCTCCCTTTTGTTCACAAATGGCTAAAGGGAAGTTGTCTTGTAGGAAGGGAACGAGCAGGGGAAAGCCTCCCATGTCTTTCAAAAATGAAAAGACAGCAATAGGAGGTTTCATTTTTGGCATCCTCGTCAGATTATTCACTGCTGATGAATGTTTGACAGCAGATGATTTTTGTAGAACGAAACAGCACCACAAGTGGTCATTGGAAAGATGCAGTGATGGGAAATAAGTATTGAACATTTTTTTCAGTAAATATATTTCCAATGAGGTTGTTCACATTTTCACTAGACTTCGGTATTAACTCAAGAAATCCACACGTATAAAGAAATCCAAATATTAAAGTCCATAAATTAAGTTATGTGTATTAAAGAGGAAAGACAAAGGGAAAAAAAGTATTGAGCACACTAAGTGAAATTTATTTAATACTTAGTGGAGAAGCCTTTGTTTGTAATGACAGCTTCAAGACACTTCCTGTATGAAGAAATTAATCGGCCGCAGCATTCAGGTGTGATTTTGGTCCATTCTTCTAAACATACTGCTGGGTTAGTAAATTGATGGTCTATAAAACGGCTTTTCGTTACCAAGGTGTCACACAAGAAACATCTCATGATGGGTAAAAGCAAAGAGCTCTCCCAAGACCTTCGTAGCCTTATTGTTGCGAAACATATTGATGGAATCGGATACAGATGTATTTCAAAACTTCCGAATCCTCCAGTAAGCACCATTGGGGACATTATCCGCAAGTGGAAGCAACATCACTCCATCATCGCCCGGCCACGCACAGGAGCGCCTCGCATGATTTCTGACCAGGGAGTCAGAAGAATAACCCAAGAGCCAAGGACCACTTGGAAAGAGCTCCAGAAACACTTGGACGCACCAAAGAGGTACCAAAGTCAAGATGTTAGAACGGCCCAGTCAATCACCTGACTTGAATCCAATTGAACAAGATTTAAAGACAATATTTTTAGAAGAATGGGCCAAAAATCACACCTGAATACTGCGACCATTAATTTCTTCATACAGGAAGTGTCTTGAAGCTTCATTACAAACAAAGGCGTCTCCACTAAGTATTAAATACCTTTCAGTTAGCGTGTTCAATACTTTTTAAGTCTGGTGAAATTTTCATGTGTATAGCCTCAGTGGAAATATATTTACACTTTTTCACAGCCTTCTTTACTCATATTTACCAAAAAAACCCCAAAAAAAAACACCATTTTTTATTATGTAAATATATCCATATTTAATTAGACGGATCCTCATTTGCATAATAACTGTACATTTAAAAATGTTACAAATATACAAAACTACTTTAAGTATAGTAAAGACTGACTATTGCTTTAATTTAAAAATGAAAACCCTCTTCACCTGCAGAGGTTTGGATTAACAAGGGGGTGGGGGGGTGGGGAGGGGAAAAAGAATCCAAACTCCAACCAATACGATACACCTGCTGAGAAAGGTCCAGTCGTGTGCATGCAACGACGTCACTGCCGCGCTGAAGCACTCTGATTGGCTAATAGAAATATGTGACATCACGCCTCATCCGTGGATAACGTGTTGCCAGATTGGAGGAATACCCGTTCCAGTTGAGGATTCCTGATCACACTCGGTTGGATAAAACTAATTTTTTGTGCACAAGTGGTTGTGTGAACGTGAAATGTTCTCAAACGTGTCTGCATTTCTGGAAAACTAGTTGCGTTGTGAACGGCGTGAGCATATTATTACAGGATCTGGCAACCTGTGTATCGTGTTCATTGTGGGAGTCGGACGGAGGCAGAGAGAGATCATAATAGAGGGATCTGCAGGTCGGGACATCTCTGCGTGCGCACTTTAACTTTAATGTAAATTGACACACAGCCATTAGGGAGTATACCGGCCCATAGAGGTACAAGGTGAGTACACACTGATTGAATATTCAGTATTATATATCATTTTTTTAAAATTGTTTTTGGGAAAGTGCGGTAGACGCTCACGGAGGAAACGACTGGCACTGTTTCCGTCCTCCGTTTTGCAGCCATAAGGAGTCAGTTTTGTCTTTTGTACATTTTATATTTGTCTAGCTGTGGAATATTTAATCAGACAAGCTGATCTGTTCCTTTTCTTTTCTTTTTCTTTTTTTCGTTTTTCTTTTTAAATCAACAGAAAGCCTCATTCCTACACTCCTGATCTGAACAGCTGATGTTTTCAAAATAAATCCTGCATACATATGAGTATTTGTAAATAATCCATATAAGTGGCATGCACTTGCTTTTTAGACACTCTTAGAGACACTCATGGGGACATCCTGTCCAGTACACTTGATAGTAGAGGAAAAATATCATGCAGATACCCAGCAGGATAGGGTGTCACTAGGAGTAACCAGGTCAGAGGTCAGAGGTCTTCTGCTCACTTGAACCTGGCTGACTTTAGGTTGTCATACATCTGTTTGCCTCGTATATTATATCGGAATGAAATGTTGTTGGGCTCCACAAATATTGTTCAAGCTCCAGTGTATTCCTATGGGATTCGTGATTTGGTGAGATTTACAGTAAGGATGATATTGGGTAATCCAGGTCCTCGAAAGTTCATTCCCCTGCACCGTACACGGTTTCTATTTCCGCGTTCCTCGTTTTACCCTTCCGTCTCATTCCATCTCCCGTGGTAGATCGCTCCTCCCAACATTTCGATGCGACAGTATGGTTCAGAGATCTCCAGACGTCTGTGAAGCACATCCATCCTTGGTGTATTCCGCCCGAGTTTGATCGGATTCCTGATCGTGGCTATGGATTCGGCATGATCCTGACCAGGATCTAGATAAGGATCAGTGAATGACTCAATGAACGGCAAGGTTTTAAAGGGTATTCCTTGCTGTAATACATGCGAGAACCCCTGATTTAAAGAATACCCGGTTACAGGGATGTTATAAGGATGAGCCTGGGGTCATGAACGTAGTGAAAATCTTAACGATTGAGAAGCAGTGATCTAAAGGAATCCAAAATTCTGTCCGACTTCAGAACCAGTGGTCTTGGAAGCACCGACGTGACTCTAATATCATCATGACGAAGATCACGAGTCATCAATATGAACGCAGTCTTATTGTAAATATATTCGGTTCAGCCTTGGCCTGTTTCCAACCATAACTTCCAACCCAAGTAGCTGAGTGTCTTTCTCAGGTTTAGTAATTGGTTTACTATGAATTGGAGGGATGAAGTGATCATTAACCATTCAGCTTCTATTGAAGTGGTTCATTCAGAGACTTAGCCTTTGCCCTGGCTGTCTACATGACTGTTTTTTTTTTTTATGGGTGCACTGACTTTCACTCTAAGTCATAATGACAGAATTGCACTTCCAGTGTCTCCAGCATGTTGTTAAATTAACAGTGGAGCAAAGGGCACAGAAGGGCCATGCTCTTCAGCATTCATATCGGCGTCATCATTCAGATGAACGCTGGATTGCTGTTACGCTTGCTTATGGTAATTCATGAACGCAACAAAGAGGTGTAGATGTCTTATCATGTATTAGTAAGCAAAATTTACAAGGTACCCGTGGCAGGGTCAATTTAAGGTTTGGTTCCTGTGTCATAAATCCAGCTTTAAAGTATAGAACTATGGCCCAATTTTTATATCGTGCTCCTGGTTGCCGTCGTGTTGGATAAAGGGATGTTGTTTGAGCCTGTGCTTTGCCTTCCAGAGTACTGGGCGTGTCGCCTTACCAAGCCCGAGTGCCGTGACACACCTACAGGTGTTGGTCTTTAGGTTTTGTGACTCACCTGGTAATGTTGCTTTAAAGGCTGGTTAGGGTTCTTGAGGACGTCTCAAATTCCTAACATTCAATGTTGAATTATTCTTTTTTTATTTTATTTGAGTTTATTTTTTTATTTTTTTATTCTGGACAAAGAAACATGGAGGCAGTGTTGTCATTGTGGGCAAGCGGACATGCTGTTCGATGACCTCAAATCCTGTGGTTTTACCATCATTGTATGCCATGAGGTTTGAAGACAGATGCTCTCTTCACCGTCACCCCATATTTTTTGACATTGACTACACAGACTAAAGAAACCCTTTCATTACTGAATATGAGGTGCAGCATGTCATGCAGGAAACTGGGCTGTGTTCTTATGGGATTTGATGCGATCAGATGTGCCAGTTTACTAATCCAAGACGAAAAATAACAACCGTGAAACATTTTACAAGTCGTTCTCCTGGATCCGGCGAACCTCGTAGTCATTGTATACAAATGATTAAAACGGTCACATGCTCTTACACCTTTAAGGTATTTATTCTGATTGCGTAGGTGCTCAAAGGAAGTTTTATTAGCATTAGGATTGGCAAAGTAATTTTTGAACATCAGTTTCCCAACATCTTATTACAATACATTACATTACTTTTACGCCATTTGGCAGACGCACTTATCCAGAGCGACTTATATTTATCTCATTTATATATAAAATAGTGGTTGAGGGTCAAGGGCCCAGCAGTGGCATCTTGAAGTTTGTTATATCACTAGGTCTTGGTTGCAGACCAAAATACGTTTGGTGCCAAATAGGCTTACTGCGATAGTTGGTGTTACCGGTGTTACACGGTGTTCGGCCATACACCAATTACATCTCTTGCCCACCGCGGCACCGCCCCCGACTGACGGGTAGAGTGAGGCGAGCCGACTGACGGGTAGCGTGAGGGGCGAGCCGACTGACGGGTAGAGTGAGGGGCGAGCCGACTGACGGGTAGAGTGAGGGGCGAGCCGACTGACGGGTAGAGTGAGGCGAGCCGACTGACGGGAAGAGTGAGGGGCGAGCCGACTGACGGGAAGAGTGAGGGGCGAGCCGACTGACGGGAAGAGTGAGGGGCGAGCCGACTGACGGGAAGAGTGAGGGGCGAGCCGACTGACGGGAAGAGTGAGGGGCGAGCCGACTGACGGGAAGAGTGAGGGGCGAGCCGACTGACGGGAAGAGTGAGGGGCGAGCCGACTGACGGGAAGAGTGAGGGGCGAGCCGACTGACGGGAAGAGTGAGGGGCGAGCCGACTGACGGGAAGAGTGAGGGGCGAGCCGACTGACGGGAAGAGTGAGGCGAGCCGACTGACTGGAAGAGTGAGGCGAGCCGACTGACTGGAAGAGTGAGGCGAGCCGACTGACTGGAAGAGTGAGGCGAGCCGACTGACGGGAAGAGTGAGGCGAGCCGACTGACGGGAAGAGTGAGGGGCGAGCCGACTGACGGGAAGAGTGAGGCGAGCCGACTGACTGGAAGAGTGAGGCGAGCCGACTGACTGGAAGAGTGAGGCGAGCCGACTGACTGGAAGAGTGAGGCGAGCCGACTGCCTGACTGACGGGGAGAGTGAGGCGAGCCGACTGCCTGACTGACGGGGAGAGTGAGGCGAGCCGACTGCCTGACTGACGGGGAGAGTGAGGCGAGCCGACTGCCTGACTGACGGGGAGAGTGAGGCGAGCCGACTGCCTGACTGACGGGGAGAGTGAGGCGAGCCGACTGCCTGACTGACGGGGAGAGTGAGGCGAGCCGACTGCCTGACTGACGGGGAGAGTGAGGCGAGCCGACTGACTGACTGACGGGGAGAGTGAGGCGAGCCGACTGACTGACTGACGGGGAGAGTGAGGCGAGCCGACTGACTGACTGACGGGGAGAGTGAGGCGAGCCGACTGACTGACGGGGAGAGTGAGGCGAGCCGACTGACTGACGGGGAGAGTGAGGCGAGCCGACTGACTGACGGGGAGAGGTTTTTGGTTATATTTGGTTATATTTTGGATTTAAACCCAATGTTAATAGTGAACCTGCACCATTCGAGCGATTGCCATCCCCGAATTGCCACTATTTTGAAAGTGAAAGTGAAATGTACATGGGCATTTATAAGCGATTTATAAGTGGTGTTGTCCCACATCGATTAACCGGTGGGAAAATTTCCTCACCTTCACAACCCCTAGTGCTAAACAAGATAAAGTCCCAGACCCATGTCATCAAGTAGATGCTCCTTTGACTAGCAGATTTCATGGAGGTGTGTTTGTGATTTCCTAACTGCCGGAAGAGCACGAAGTCTTTTGTATACTCATCTTTTGAACTCGCCTTCGACTCCGCTTGACCTACTTACCATTTAATTATCCGTCATTAACCATTTAACTGCCTTTATTTCTCTATATCGATGAAATTCTTGAGCTTTCATTGGTGTGCACAAGTGTGGAACAGGCTCATTAGGCTTATCATGATGACAGTAAGTCTGAGAACTACCTACATTATCAGAATGTTGTTGATAAGTATGTGCTAAATGGAAAAAAATGTATTGCCTCTCTCAGCTACTTTACTGTCAGTACAGATCAGATTTGTCTGTACCTGTCTGTAGCCATCTGAGCAAGGCGGAGCTCTGACCACATCCAAATGAACCCAGCCTCTGGTGTGTATTCTCTGTAGCAGCCTGCCCTAGGTCACTGACTGAATGAACTCTGGAGCGAATGGCCGTGACTCATGTTCAGCCTCTATTATACTGTACAGAGGTGCTTGAAAGTTTGTGAACCCTTTTGAATGTTCTATATTACAGGATAAATATGACCCAAGTCATAAAAGTAGATAAAGAGAACCAATTTAAATAAATGAGACAAAAATATTATACTTGGTCTTTTAAATATTGAAGAAAATAAACCAGTATCCCCCCTTTGTGTAGCAATAACTGTTTCCAGAAACTGTTGATCGGTCCTGCACATCGGCTTGGAGGAATTTTAGCCCGTTCCTCAGTACAGAACAGCTTCAGCTCTGGGATGTTGGTGGGTTTCCTCACATGAACTGCTTGCTTCAGGTTCTTCCACAACATTTCTATTGGATTAAGGTCAGGACTTTGACTTGGCCATTCCAAAACATTCACTTTATTCTTCTTTAACAGTTCTTTGGTAGAATGACTTGTGTGTCATTGTTCGTCGTTGTCTTGCTGCAGGTCCCACTTTCTCTTGAGATTCAGTTCACAGACAGATGTCCTGACATTTTCCTGTAGAATTCGCTGGTATAATTCAGAATTCATTGTTCCATCAGTGATGAAGTCGTCCTGGCCCACATGCAGCAAAACAGCCCCAAACTATGATACTACCACCACCATGTTTCACAGATGTGAAAAGGTTTTTATGCTGGAATGAAAAGGTTTTGTAACCTTTTCCAGCCTGATGAGCATCAATAGCTCTTTTTCTGAGGTCCTCAGATCCTCAAAATCTCTTGTTTGTGCCATGATACACTTCCACAAACAGGTGTTGTGAAGATCAGACTCTGATAGATCCCTGTTCTTTAAATAAAACGCACTCACACCTGATTGTCATCTCATTGATAGATTATTTGCCTTTCTGTCCCCCCTCCTTATATATATATTTATATAAACAGTATCTCACAAAAGTGAGTACACCCCTCACATTTGTGTAAATATTTGATTATATCTTTTCATGTGACGACACTGAAGAAATGACACTTTGCTACAATGTAAAGTAGTGAGTGTACAGCTTGTGTAACAGTGTAAATTTGCTGTCCCCTCAAAATAACTCAACACACAGACATTAATGTCTAAACCGCTGGCAACAAAAGTGAGTACACCCCTAAGTGAAAATGTCCAAATTGGGCCCAACGTGTCGATATTTTGTGTGGCCACCATTATTTTCCAGGACTGCCTTAACCCACTTGGGCAATCAAATATTTACAAAAATGTGAGCGGTGTACTCACTTTTGTGAGATACTGTATAAGACCAACGACCTTATTTGATAATGATAATGAGTCTTTATTAATCACATATACGTTCCAGCACAGTGAAATTCTTTTCTTCACATACCCCAGTGTGTCAGGAAGTTGGGGTCAGAGCGCAGGGTCAGCCATGTTACAGCACCCCTGGAGCCGAGAGGGTTAAGATCCTTGCTCAAGGGCTAAACAGTGGCAGTTTGGCAGTGCTGGGGCTTGAATCTCTGACCTTCCGATCAGTAACCCAGCGTCTTAACCGCTAAACCATCACTGCCCCTGACTCATTTGGTCATAGCAAGACAACTTTTGTTTGTTGACATTATTAAGGGAATAAAATGCGATAAGTTGAAATTATAGGAGAATAATCAATGACCAGTTTAACATATAACACACTTTAAAAAATTTTTTTTATTCGTTTAAATTACGTTTAATGGTGTGGAACGTCTGCAAAACAGGTTAGCTCCTGTTATCACTTATGTTATATCACCAGCCTCTCTTTTTTCTTCACGTTTAAAGTTAATAAGACACAAACTTGCTGCTTGTCATGCTACTGTGAAATCAGAAAGCCCTGTGTTCTCTACTTTTTTTTTTATTTTGGAAACCCATGTCAGAAAATATAAGTTACAGCTTTACTTCTGACAGCTTCAAAGTGCTGACACTGGAGACCCCTTCCAAAAACGGCACAATAAACATCAAAGAAAACATGTTTTTATGCTGTTTTAAGCTGTTGATGTGGATCGTCCACCAATACAATTCCCTATGTACATTGTAACTATAGAAATGATAATGTAATAGAGCAAGGGTATAAATATGTGATTTGCCTTGAATCCAGCACTATTTCTAAGAGCTGATGTTCTAGAAAACCTTATCACCAATCAGAATCCAGAATTCAACAGACTTTGGTGTAATTTTTTCTGTTCCACAATCCACAACATTGGTGTGCAATTATAATTTGGAAAATAAATGATTGGTAATTTTATAGCTAACGCAACATTTCCAGTTAGCATTAGCATAATTTCTCCTGTCTAGAGTGATCTCTAAATGGCCACATGACCTTGGTTAATAATGAAGGGAAAATGCATTACTTGTGCATTCCTTTTGCGAAATGTACGTTGCGTTCCTGTAATCTTTCTGTAACCCAAATCTTTTAGTGTTTGACATTTCAGTGCGCACAGATAACTCATGCATGAAATGAATCACTAAAAGTTCTGTGTGTAAAATGCAGTCAGTGTGTGAATGGTGGTATTTTGTTCAAGGGTTGTAGTTATGGAGTTTTGCCCAGTCTCATTAAGAGGCCTTAGCGAAAGGAGACCTTGACCCATTTTATTAAGGCACAGTTTAGTTCATGCTATTATGGGCCTGAATGGAGGAAAATGTATCCGGCATTTTCTATGGACATTAAAACACTGACACTGGAATCAGTGGAACTTTTAACCTTAGCTGTTTTACAAAACACTTTACACTGTTTCTCATTCACCCATTCACACACCAGGAGCAACTGCCACAACTGCCATCAGGAGCAATTTGGGGTTCATTGTCTCGCCCAAGGACATTTCGGCATGCGGAGGGACCAGGGATCAAACCATCAACCCTGCGATTAGTGGACAACCTGCTCTACCACCTGAGCCGCAGCCGCTTAAGGCAATAATTAGATGGTCAGGTGGGCACGGTTATGGTTGGAGCTAAAGTCTTCAGGAAGGTAGATCTCCAGGGTTGGTGAGCACTGCTCTAGGACAATTCATGGCTGTGGCATTATTGGAATTTGAGGTATTAATGTCCCAATGATGGGTTGAAGGCTTTTCTGTTGTGCCACTCGGGAGCTCAGGGAACAACGTTTATGTTTGTACTTGTTATAATGTAAGTGATAACAGGAAGTAACATGCTTTTTGGATGTCTGAACGAGCTGCAGCTACGCAGCCCCATACACAGCAAGCTATGATGCACTGGGTGTTCTGACACCTTTCTATCATAGACAGCATTAACATTTATTTGTGCTGGAGTAGCTCTTATTTGGGACCGGACCAGACGGGATAGTTTTCGCTCCAATGAGCCTTGGGTGCCCATGACCCTGTCGCCTGTTTACTGGTTGTCCTTTCCTGATCCACATTTGGTAGGTACTAACCACTGCATTCCGGGAACCTGCTGTTTGGGAGATGCTCTCGCTCGGTCATCTAACCATCACAATTTGGTCCTTGACAAACTTCAAATTTGATCCTTGACAAATCCTTACACTTGCCCATTTTTCCTGCTCCCAACACGTCAACTTTGAGAACGGATTGTTCACTTTCTTCCTAATATATCCCACATCATGACAGGTGCCATTGTAACGAGATAATCAATGTTATTCACTTCACCTGTCAGTGGTTTTAATGTTATGACTGCCTTGCTGTTTTTGTCTAATTCAAAGCCCTTGGAAGGAAAATTGTATTTTTATATACCAAGCTTCAATCTAATTTATTTTTGCGCACAGTTTCTTGAAGTAAATGCCCACACTGTGTAAGTTGTTTAAAGAACATGGCAGAAACGTTCACCCAGTGCTTTTGTTGGGTTATGAGTCATGCTTTCTCAGGTTTTCCCACTGCATCTTTGCTCTGAAGTCCTGCCAACTTGGACTTCATAATCAGTGGAGGAGTTCTGGGGAGTTCTGTGCATCAGCTTTTGCTGTACAAGTCGTGTGATGTAATTTTTTTTCTGGTTCGCTCGGTCATGGGAAACGTCTCCGGGGAACCTCTTTCCTCTTGCTGGACATCCTGAAGTCTTTCTATATGTTTATCTTACAGTGGTGCCGTGGCTGCTCTGGTTCTGTTCACTTTAGCGTCGACGCCATCACACTGGGGTGTATCACTCCAAACCAGATGTTCCGTTTCAGGAAATGAGAGCCTCTTTATCTTCTTTAAGTATTTCATTTATAAAGGAAAAATCTTCACAGAAAGGACTCTTGGAGAATGAGTCTTAGAGATTCATGTTCATTTGTACTGAGGCGACATCTCATTAAGTTATCTGTATATTTAAAAACAAGACACAATGATCGCTTATATTCTTATCCCTTTTAAAGGGATATGACCAAATAGGCCAAGTGTAAAATTTATTTATTTATTTATCTATCTATCTATCTATTTATTTATTTATTTATTTAAACAAATATGCAGTTTCTTGTACGTTCCTTGTGGCCTTTTTGAAACCGTTCCACAACTCATTAACTTTTTTTAGGTGTCACACTATAGTCAGGGCATTTTTATTGGCATTAGAGTTTGACCGGAATAGATAGGAATATGGTTTGTCAATTTTTAAACTCTGTAAAATGTGTGGACCGAGTACTGTGGTTAGGTATTGAAGTAATTGAAGCCTGCTCATGTCAGCAAAAATCAAGGTGCTGAACTGAAAGTTCATGACATTCCCATAAGAATAAGACAATCATTTATTCTTATTGTGTGGTAAATACATAATTCTGTGTAGCTTTAAAGAGACTGGAATGTTTATAAAAAAAAAAATAATAAAAAAAAAATTCTCTAGGGTGTGACTTTTCATCGAATACTCCAGGGCAGGTTTTTCACCTGTGGTAAGGTGTGGCTGAAAGTTCTATTTAAACATATTTCATTGGTAATGTTTGTCACTAGTGATGGGAAGTTCGGATCATTTTACTGACTCGGCTCTTTGAATCCCGTTCAGCAAAATGAATGAATCTTTTTTTCGAGTCGTTGCGTTAATTTCAGCAGAATATAATTAAAACTTTATGTGCTGAATTCAACACATCTAGTACTTACGCAAACGCTGATCACGTGTGGAATGAAAAATAAACTATAGGTTTATGCAGCCGACGCCAAATTATGACAAACAGAAATGATTAAGTAATAGCTTAGCTGTGTATTCGGGCTATGCAGTCTGTTAATTCACCTCACCTCCAGATCTGAGTCGTTTTTTCTTTTGTCACGTCTGTTCCCCAGAAACAGAAATGATTAGTTCACCTCTTGAGTCTTCGGGTTCGAGTTGTTCGTTCATCACGTCCCAGCCCCGTCGGCTGAATGCATTGTGACGTGATGAACAAATGACTTGAACCCAAAGACTCGAGAGGTGAACTAATCATTTCTGTTTCCTGTACAGAACTTATGGGGATATTGCAGCGCAACACAAACTGAACGAATCACTCTCGGAGACGGCTCGTTGTTCCTGAGTCATATTAAAGATTCATTCAAATTGAACGATTCGTTCCTGAATGACAAGTAACTAGTTGTCACCTGGTAAGGTGTGTCCACTTGCACAAGACGTCTAACTTCATGGTTTAATGAATAGATTAAAAAAAAAAAAGCTTTGCTAATCTTTCAAGGTCGCATCTGGGATGACAACAAAATCAGGCTCCACCAGATTCCTCATACATGGCACAGGTTATACCCTACCTGATGAGGACAGGAAGTGTTGGAGAAAACGCAGCCCTGTTTTCACTTTATATGAAATGTTACACAACTGGGAAGAAGTATACATTAGCCAGATGTTCAGTAAACTTGTTCTGCAGTAATGCTGTAAAATATAGATGATGTCATTTTGTCAAGGATTGCTTGATTGTGTGACGTATGAAAATTACATCCGTACAGCAATGTGACTGCAGTGATGCGAATAAAAAAAAAAAAAAAAATTCACACTCCTCAGAGGTTTATAAATCAGAAATGCATTATCTAGCTCACATTAGCTAGCTCATGCCCAGTCCCATGTTTTGGTAGCCTGGAAACCTGAATGACAAGGCTAAAAAGTGGTAGCTAACATAACATAATAAAACATAAAGTGTGTCAGGCTAGTTGGTTGGTTTGTTGTATCTTTTCTAAGAAAGTGTCTGATGTAACACTTTGACAAAAGGTTAGAAAGTTGTTAGCCAGTGGTTTGCTATGGCTAGCTGTGGTGTTTTCTCCTCACAATGAATATAAAAGATATGATTCCAGTCTAGCTAACGTTTTTTCCCCCCTCCTTCTCAACATGTTTAACAGCTGTGTGTTGTGCTAGCAGGAGAGTTAGCATACATGGTAGCTTTATGCTGCACTTTATTTGGCTCAGTTTTTGTCAGTGTCTCTATATACCCGTGTGTTTTTTTTTTTTTTTTTTTATTCTGAAAATAAGCAGAGGGTATGATTTGGAACAAGTAGCATGTATAGATTACAAATAAATACTTTTTGTGACAGTTGATAGCAAGTTTTTTTTTTTTTCCTTTTTCTGGTTGTTAAGAGATCAAAAATGCTAGAGATCGTCATTCTACAGAGCCTACTTGAATAAAAAAAAAAGTATTATCCTGTACATGTATTCTTGTCCTGGCCCAGCAGAAAACCTCATAGACTGGTCTTAATGGTTATAATGGGAATTGTTTTTTGTTTTTCTTCTATGGAAATTGTACTGGTCCCTGTGGGTCTCTACTGGTAATTTGTTGCCTTCTATTGGTGGCATGTTATGTCTAGTGGATACCATTTAGGACCAATAATGGTAATGGTTTTAATGCTTAGCTGATGGTTTGTAATGGTATGTGTTGTGGAAAACATTAGAATTTCTATGATAGCTCTATTGTTTTTTTTAGCAGGCTGGTTACTGATTTTTTATTTTTTTTTCCCCATCCACTTCACAAGATAACCATAGGATACCTTGATGTGTGCTATATTGGTGTTTACTGATGGTTATCTGTAGCATCATACGTATAGTTTAGGCAGAAGCAGTGTAATCAGGAACCCACCCCCCCCCTTTTTTTTCCTTCAGTTTGGTCATCTCTTTGTTGGATCTAGTTTTTTTTAATTATCCATGGGATACAATTTTTGTCATTGTGAAACCACATCTTCAGTAACAGGACGAACCATCTATTCAATTGGCTTGTTCTGTACATTCATTTTATGTTATAGAACAATAATTGAAGTTAAACACGTTCAACAAATGCTCCATTTTTTCCTACCATGCTTTGTGAGATCATGCAACTTCAAGCTCTTCTGTGGCCTTTGTTAGATTTGCCTTTGGTCCTATTGTCAAGATGACATACCGCCACCTTTTGTGTTCAGCCAACACAATCCCTGGTCACGTGAGCATCTCATCCAGCACAAAGTCTGCAGTCATGTGACCAACCCGGCCTACACCAAGTGTGTGGTCATGTGACCGGCTTACCACGACAGTGAGTCTCCAGTGATCTGCTGTAACAATCCGTGATTGTGTGGCATGGAAGAGGAGTGGGCCCAACATGGCATAACTTACAGGGTTCTTTCTCCTTGTGTCCGTCTTCTTCTTAAGCCTTATTATGGACTGTAGTCGTCCCCAGGCCACAAATCCTTACATTCTGCAGTAGTGTGCTAATGCAAATGAAATAAAGTAAATAAACCGAACTATGTCTTAATTGATGCATCTTCTTTAGTGGCCAATGTTTAAAGCAGATGTCTGAATTCTGATGTAACATCCATAGAGGATCAACCAGATCGAAATAACCAAAAAAACTCATTGCTTATTTCCACTCACTACTGTAGTTGTTAAATCCTATATCACACAACAACTACCAGTCTGGGTGGTTGAAGGCTAATGTACCAGCCACCAAATCTTTTCAAATCTGCTGTCCATCACCAGACAGCTGAATGTTCTTTGAAGCAAGCGCTAGTCTCTACCTCAGATGTTTCATCCATGGGCCACAGAGCATTTGATATCGTTTGTACACTTTTTTCTGGTCGCAAGCTTCGGGATGTATTTGAACGTCATAATCTGATTGGCTGTCTGTACTTCTGCGTATGCTCACTTTCTGCCGGGAAATGTGCTTTAGGCACAGGATCTAGTCCTTGGAATGGAAAAGTCACTGTATCTAATCTTTTAAAGATTTTAAATTGAAACCAGTCAGTGGTGAGTAATAGAGGACGCTGAGGACGTTTGCAAAGTAACTCATATGACCTCTATCTGTAAAGGAAGGTGGCTCTTGCTCACATTTAGTTATGATAAGTACCAGACTATCTATCGACAGGTAGAGCTTGGCTTGTAAGATCAGCTAGGGATGGATGCGTCATCTTCAAAAGTCTCTCAAGATGATAAGATGAACACTTTACCATTATTCAAGGGCAGCTGAGACACTAACAGCAAGAATGTTGGCATCTGATGGTCAGATGTTTCTACAAACATCAAATGTAAAGATTAGCATAAAATGGTAAGGGATCACCTATTCATCGTTAAAGTTACTTTCATGCCACTATATTGGGCAACAGAGTCTTTTCAAATCTTTTAGAATTTTTCTATGCCTTTTGATCTTTCTTTGATACATTTTTGGCTTTGTGACACCGACATCAACATTTGTGTTTTGAAAATACGTTCTCACAACCTCCTTTCCAGCCCTGTAGCAGTTCTGCAGTGATATATATGTTTACCTTGGGCTTTAATGAAAGACCTACAGGTGTGAGCCTTCATTTGGACTAATGTATGCATTACCTTGAAGGTTTGAAGCTATGAAGGTTTTCCATCATATCTGTTGCACTTAAAATCCCTCCTTTTGGCTGTATTCAATTCACTATACAGCATGTTTGACCTTTATGGTACCTATATGATGTGGCCCTGTTGAGTGATTAATGTAACCCTGCCCTGCTTACAAGTAGCTCAAAGCTGCTGATTTGTTTACCATGTTTGTACCAATGTAACTCAGGCTCTTTGAAGCATTTCTAAGTGCATTTATTCATTTGGAGGCACATACACTGGGGGAAATAAGTATTGGATACGTCAACATTTTTTTCAATGAATATATTTCCTATGAGGCTACTCACATGTAATTTTCACCAGACGTCAGTATTAACTCAAGAAATTAACTCCGTATTAACTCATTCCACTTTATTACACATAACTTCATTTATGGACTTTAATGTCGTGCGTTCCTATATATGTGCGGATTTCTTGAGTTAATACTGATGTCTGGTGAAAATTTCATGTGAATAGCCTCATTGGAAATATATTTACTGAGAAAAATGTTGACGCGTTCAATGCTTATTTCTCCCACTGTATCAACTAAACTAATTTGCAGGGAGCGAGGGAGAATCAAATCCAAATACTGAGCTGAATCATTGATGGTTAAGAACATACGGTGACATTGTGGTATTTATGAATTTATGTATGGGTTTTCTCAACACAGAAAATGTTTTTTGTTCCACCAGTTTGGGCTTGCCAATTCCCACCCACTAGCTAACTATCCCCTTTCACATGATGACCAATTGAGGCGGGTGAAGTCTAAAATTTACTTCCTCTGAGACACGTGAAGCCAACCACCTACATCTATTTAACCTTCTGTACATGTTGTTAAACATTCAGACAGGGCACCTTAACGCTCTCGGACGTAAGCACGATCTATCCTCTTCCACATACATGAGCTCACAAATGCCTACGACTGTTTAATGCCGCTAAAGTGTGATTGACTGGGCAGACAGTATTACATCCCTCCTACTCAGTCAGCACGGCCAATTTTTGCTCTCTTGACACGGACGGCTGTAACGTTGTTGGAATTTGAACTCTCAATCTCCTGACATGGCCGAATACCTTTCTTTTGCTCCACTTGCCAGCCCCGGAAAAAGGTTTAACGGAGTGAATTTTTTTTCTACAAAAATAATTCGTACCCATACAGTTAATTATTTGAGATGCCGATCCCTAAGACTATAACAGCACTGAGCCCCATTCTCTAATGTTTATCAAGGTTGGATACATGCAGGTTGTTGTTGATGGTGGTGATGGTGATGGCAGTTGATTTTTAAACTTTTTCCCCCTCCCCTGCTATCCTCCTTCTAGAGGAACATTGTTTTCATGTGTACAATTCCTGGCAAATTTCTAACTGTTTCAGATATGTGAAACTTTAGTAGTAGTGGTAGCCCCATGGTTAACATGTTGAACTCCTAATTGAAAGGTCATGAGTTCAAATCCCAGCACTGATGTAATCTGCCACTGCTGGGCCCTTGAGTGAGGCCCTTAACCCTCAACTGCTCAGTTGTATAAATTAGATAAATGTAAGTCGCTCTGGATAAGGGCGTCTGCCAAATGCCATAAATGTAATGTAATGTTTGGGGGACTGACAACAAATGAAAAGCATTTTTACCCCCCCCCCCCCCTAAAAAAACAAAACAAAAAAACTTTTAATTTATTTCAAATATTTCCAGTGGGTGTGAATAGTTTTAGCATGAATGTGTGGGGTTTTTTTTTTGTTTGTTTGGTTTATTTTTTTTTTTTAGAGAGGAATTATTTATTTTTTTTAAATCAGCTCTTAAAATATGACTTTTTAAAAAAATATTTATTTAGATAAATATTTTGTCCTGTTGTTTGAGTGGTAGATTTGAATTATTGTGTATAATTAGAATTTTATAAGATTTTCAATGTACTGATTAATGTTGCCATACAATCCCTGTGAACTAGCTGTTACTATAGAAACGGTAATATATTAGAGTGAGTGTTTCAATAATCCTAATCTCTCTCTCTCTCTCTCTCTCTCTCTCTCTCTCTCTCTCTCTCTCTCTCTCTCTCTCTAATAAATAAATAAATATATAAATATATATATATATATATATATATATATATATATATATATATATATATATATATATATATATATATATATATATATATATATATAATAAAATTTGCTTCATAGCAGAAATTACTGTCAGATCCCTGGTGTTATAGATTATTCAACACCTTCTGACCAATCAGATTTGACATTTCAGCAGCGGGTTTTTTTGAGAATATTGTAGCATTAGCCGTTAGCGATAACAGTAAGACAGCAACCTGAATGCAAGCTCAGAGTTGACTGAAGGTCATTCAGCTTTTAAACAGGAATGAATGCTTTAAGCTGTATCCTGGTCAAAGGTGTGGTCTGAATGGGGAATATTTTTTTATGTTTACACATGGCTGTAATATTGGTGAGTCACGTGGCGCAGTCATAGTAGCCCTCATGGGTATGTTTCGGACAACAGTGACTTTAAAATGATATTTGTGTTTTCAACATCCCTGTGCTCTGAGCTGTATTCAGGTCAGTGGTTGTCGTTAGGACCGGTACGAACGAGTCTGAGGTTTTTCCAATGTCTCCTTTCCATGATAAGACTGCCAAGTCGAGGGATTTCCTCAGTTCTTGGCTGTTCTTGTGTCACATGTTTGTTTTCATGTACTCCGTCAAAGCAGGCTAAGCAAACAGCTAGCAGGCACACCCTGTATGGAAGGGCATTTCCTCTAGAGAGCATTTCCCATCCCATGCTGAGAAGAACCTAATGACAGAGCAGCAAAGAACAATGATCTAGATGACGTATGTGTACGTTACAGATAATTAATTCAAACATTAATAAAACCACTGCAGACAGCATTTTGTACTAGCATGTAACAGACGCCTGTAATAGCATTTTATAATTAAATTTCACCTTGAATTATAATCATTAGTCATTTCATTTTTGCACTAATGTGGTAATGTCTCGTGCTCAAAACATATTTTTCCACGAGTCATCAGTTATAGGTTATGTAAAACACAACATCCATTCAGCGCCGTTACTTGAACACATTTACCCCTTGAAATACGAAGTGTTCGGAACGTTACTCAAGTCACATGTTCAGCAGGATGTTCATCATTGCAACTGAACAGGGTCTCTCATTCCTTTTTTTTTTTCTTCTTCTTCTTTAATTTCAATAATATTGTACAACCCTGTTACCCACATGATTGAAAATAGATTTCAAGAATACTATTACATATAAAAACAATATTTTAAGTAAAGCATTAGTATGTCTTTAATGTCCTCATGCCACTGGGATAGATGCTAGTTAACAACATTTATTAATTCTATGCTAAAATTCTTACTTTCAACCCTGTTACTCATTTTAAGAGCAGAGAAGAAACCTCGTAACACATTTTTAATGGTTAAATACATGATTTTATTAGCTTCAGTTTCGTAACAAAAAGTTTAATTTAAAAATGTTACACGGGCTAAACAGCATCCCAATTGTGGAATCAAATCACCACATGGTATTTTTGACATTTTTAGGTGTGTACATTTCACATGAGGCAAAACAGATCTCACTCTTTGAGATTATCAGTCTTTAAAACCCAATAATTAACCTACGGATACATTTGACAGTAGGTTATTCCTTCTATAGCCAGTGCTTATTATTAGTGTTTATTTGAAAAGTATGAGCTGGGTCTGTGAGACGTTTCCCTTGTGTTTACGGGAGTTTAAAATGTTTTTTTTTTTTTTTTTTTTTTTAAATTCGTTTAATAGAATGAAATTATCTTCCTCCATTCGTGCTGCGATGACTACACTTATTCTCTAATTGCTCTCCTAAGACTTGCATTGTCTGCTAAATAGATGTAGAAGTATGTTTTTAAAGCTGTGCTTAAGACATTTTTAATGATCTGTAATTAAGCCTTTTGTTTGTTCTCCACTCCCCTTCAAGTTAAAATCACACCAATGTTTGCTCTTGTGTTTGGCCCACAAGAGCAATGTTTGGCCCACTAAATGTTTGCTGCAATGCTGCTAGATATGTTATATAAGTTGTGCTAAAGAAATGACAGCCTTTTCTTACATTCCAGTTAACAGTTGTTTACATAAATAAATATTAACAGGCTAAAAGGATGAAGACTGAAGGAACACTGGATATGTATGTACACATATATATTGTGTACATACATACATACATACATACATACATATAATTATATGGTTGATGCTAGAAGCGGCACTGTAATGGAGGCAACAACAAATGTGAGCTGGACGTTTTTACTTTCTTGCAGGCAAGCGGTGAGAGATGAAGCTCGCGGAATGAAGAAAAACCACGTTCATATGGCGCTGCATGATACGTTTACAAGGTCACTTCATCAGAACTATCGTGCTGGTTTTAGGCTACTGGTTTGTTTGTATTTTTGGAAATGGAGCCAGCTATATTCGGGCAGGCACAAACACAAAAAATAACTGCGTAAATGTGATTAAACAAACAGGAACTGGAGTGATGTAGCTGAGGTCGAGGAACTGTCAGACTGACAGTGCTGGCATTTCGACAGCTGATTTTTATTTTATTTTTTCAAGTGTTTCCATGGTCATCGCGGGTTCATTTTAAAACAAACAAACAAAAACAAAAAAAAGCATTCTGATTTAGGCCACTCCCACATCAGGGCTAAATGCGTATGCAGATATAGATACAGATCTGACGATTTGGTGCACTAAACAGTTATAGATACAGATAGAGACATTGCTTTGTACCCTGATTGTCTGAAAATGCTGGTACTGCTCAAAAAGTGTCAGTTTCTTGATTGATGTTGCAGAGATTTATTTGAGGTAAAATGTATGTTGTTCTCATCTGACAGACCTCTACTGTTAGTCACTCTTACCGTTCACGCTCTGTGAACTGCCTTATTGATTGGGGTCGTTGGATAGTACAGCTCAGGGTATCAGATGGCAATTTCCATCGTGTTCAACATCAACATAAATGACTCGAGCCTTCCACATGCCTTGTCCTATTGGCTGGTTCTAGGCCATGTCAGAGTATGTGGTAATGAGAATTATGGTAATTTTTTTTAAATGGATGACATAGTGGAGTTTTTACACGTGGAAAAACCGGTGTCCTCAAGACCGCAACTTTTTTATGCTGGCAAAATGGAATTGAAAGACCGGTCTGGGCAATTTGTGTAGTGTGTGTGTGGGTGGATCTGGTTGGATTGCTTTGGTTACTTTATGTCTGTGCCTGTGTGTACATGTGTACATTGTCCTCTTTCAGTTCTGGCATTTGACCTGTACAGTGTAAATATCTGAGTTAAAGAAGAACAGCAAGGGAAAGAACATGGGGATGAACATGAACCTTATGCTGTTGTTAAGTTTGCCCCAAAACCCAGACTAATAGACCAGCTCTCTCCAAGCCTGTACTCGTCATAGCTTTCATTTTCTTTAAATAACCACCATTAGCCTTGTTAAACTCTTCAGTGTTCTTTAAACTCTAAATGACTTGTGACTAGCTGGATGAAGCTCACCAAAACACTATGCTAGTCACATGATTGGTCCAATTTTAATTACACTTTAAAAAAAAAAAAAAAAAAAAAAAAAAAAAAAAATTTTAAATAGACGTACGAAGTAATTATATAAAGGACAGACTTTTAAACATTTAAGGAAACGGTGTCCATGTGGGCGTGTATAAAGGCGTCCAATTCAACGAGCTAGCACGCTAGTTACCGCTCTGAGGATGGGTTCCACTAGATGGAAAATAATTGTGTTATGAGCCAGAAATCATAAGGTTGGAGAGATTGTGAATTTATTTAAACGTATACATGTATACTTGTTTTATTTCCAGCATGAGCTTTTCTATTTCATTCTGTTTTTTTTTTTATTTATTTATTTGCTAGGCAGGTGCTGAAGTATGTGCGAGGGAGGTTTTTTTAAATTTTTTTTTTATTTTTTAATTAGTTTGCATTGTAAAGGCAATATCTCATTGTTGCTGCTTTGATGAATGCAGGAGTGGCTAATAGTGCTACCTCTATTTAAATGTTTCTGAGCAGTCTGAACTTGCAAACCTGTTGCGCAAAATGCTTGGGAATTCCAAGCAAATTTATTGACTTTCAGTAATAGATGACTTCCTAAGAAATGCTACAATTCCACTTTTTCTCCGAACCTTTACCTGTCAAGTTGGTTTGTATTAATTCTTATGAACGTTCAGTCACAAGATCATGTTCAGTCTTGCACAGTCTAGCATGTGCCGAGTTCCTCTTCCTCATGACCGACTTTTCTTTTCTTCATACGGTTGATTGCAAATATTACGGCACCCCTGGTCAAATACATATTTTGTTGATTTTTAAAAGAAGTATAAAACAACTTCGGTAGCAAATTACATTCTTCTGCAAATATTAATGCACAGTTACTTTCTGTTTGATGAACTTTCAATTGGATTAAAAAAATAAAAAAATAATATATATATATATATATATATATATATATATATATATATATATATATATAATATATATATATATATATAAATATATATATATATATATAAAAATAAATAAAAAAATAAATATATATATATATATATATATATATATATATATATATATATATATATATATATATATATATAAAAATAATAATTCAAATATTGCAAAAGTTAAGACACCTTTCTAAGTCAGTACTTAGTAATGCCCCCTTTGCCAGATATCATAACTTACAAATTCTATTTGTAACCAGTCTGTCTTTCCTTGTTGAATGAATTTTCGCCCACTCTCCCTTGTAGAACATTTTTAGTTCTGAGATATAACTGGGTCGGCTTGCGTGCACATGTTTTATGATCTACCTATTCATTTTTTATGATGTTCAATCAGGGGACTTTGAGGGCAGTGTCAAAAGCTTCCGCTTGAATTTCTTGAAGTAGTTCATGGTGGATTTTTAGGTTTTCTATTTTGGATCACTGTCCTGTTGTAAAAGCCAATCTCTTTTCAACTTCAGTATCTTGACTGCCACCGCCACCTTTGCTTCCAGAATTTCCTGATATTTACTAGAATCCATTCTTCCATCTACCTGTGTAATGTTTCCTGTGCTAATGGCTAGCACACAACCCCACAGCATAATAGATTCGCCCTCGTTCTTCACAGTTCGGAAGGTGTATTGTTCATCAAATGCTTCCCCTTTTTTTGATTGTGGCTAAATATATCCATTTGTTCATCAGTCTGCAGTACTTGTTTCTGAAATGCCTCTAGCATATCTAGATGTTTGTTTTCCATACATCAGACATTTAATTTTGTGATGCGGTCGCAGGTAAGGTTTCCTGCTGATGACTCTTCCATGCAGATCATGTTTGTGCAAGCAGTGCTTCACAGTAGAACGGTGCACCACCACTTGTGTGTCAGATAAACCTTCCTGCAGGTCCTTTCTGTCATGTTCTTAATGACATTTGGGACAGTGGAAATTGTAAGCCAGAGGTGCTTTAATATATTTAGAGGAGGCCATGGTTGTTGAGTGTCAGCTTTTTTTCAGTTTGCCCAGATTAACTAGTTCGTGTAAAGCAGATGCCTCAGTGAACCACTGTGATGTGTCCTTTAAACAGCACACGAACACAACAATTTAGCTTTAATAGTGACATGAATGCCTTAAAATAGTAAGTACTTTCTGAACTACATAGCATTTGTGGTCATAATTTTTTATTATTATTATTTTTTTCCAAAATTAAGAGTCGTGTGCTATTTTAATTAACTGTATTTTATCAGCTTGCTTCAGTCACACTCAAGACTTAAAGTGACCTCAAGACAATAGGTAAAACTGCATCGTAATCATTTCACCATAAACATTTCATTTTGTTGAACTGTATGGGGAAATTTATGCTCGAGATACAATTATATTTAGGGGAATATCCAGTTTATGTGCTAACGTATTGTGATCAGCTGTACTTCTGAAGCTTATTGAAGAACACCTGGTGTACATTTTAATGCTTATTAGAAATCCTTCCAGTTATTGCAACGATAATAACTTTATCTGTGTTTGAGTTTCATAAGGACTGAAATGCAGTATTTGCACAATTCCAATGCAGTCAGCCACAATAATCTATCCGGGTCAATTTGATAAGCAGCCTTGTCACTCATCACCCTAGTGTTGGAAAGATGAGGCCTTAGTGCCACTTCGTGTCGTGAATTCTTCTTCCGGGATCAAAGACTATCAAAGGCTGGCGGATGTTCTGATGTCATGTATGCTGGAAAAGCTTTCCTGCTTCTTGTGCTTCATTAGAGTTCTAAACATTTGCATAGATCTGGTATCCATTTGCCTTTATGATACGTTACTACTTAATTTTAAATACTTGTTGTTCATACATTGGCTGGGATGAACCAGAGAGCACTTCATTTAAATAGCAACACAAAAGCAGCTTGTCATTGAGTGGATTGCTTCAGACCAGATTTGTGTATGTAAATAATTTACTTGGTCACAACCCTGCTATTGATCTGCTCATTTCCTGGATGTTCATGTCCGCCAAGTCAAATAAATGACCTGTCTCACACCTTGCTAGATAGCTGCCAAATAGAAATATTGATAAGCCTGGCTGACAGAACTTACCCCAGTCTCTGGTTGATAAAGTGGCACTTGTATGACATGTATATGGTAAACAATAGGTCTACAATCAAGGTCTACCGGTTTGCTAGCAACAAAGCTTGTCTCTTAAATTATACTTGTATTTAATGTCTGCAAATATAAAAAGGAAAGGAAATCACATGTAAACAATGCGATACGCAGTACTTTATATTGTCACACAGTTTCACAGTATTGTATCATATCATTATTTCAGACCTGGGTCATATGAATGGAATTTTTTATTTATTTATTTATTTTTTGAAGGGTATCTATTCAAGACTGTGGCACCAGGGCAGAGTTTTAAAGTTTAAAAAAAAGCCCTTGTGGCTAAGCACATTTCAGTGTGTAACCTGAGTCAGCTGGTGTGCGTCGCCTGATTGGTGGTGTGTGTGTTAAAGCCGTTTTGAAGAAGACTCTACTGGTTTTCTGTTGCTCCGGGGAGAGAATGTGCTGATTGTCACACATGGCGAGTGATTTGGGCAAGCCTGAGTCGAATAATTAGTAGTTTGACACTGAGAGTCTGATTCAGGCTGGAAACTGGGACCTGGCCAGGGCTGAGACCTTTTGTCTCTTTGTGTACGGCGAACAGTAAGGGACAAATTTTTCAGTTTGTAGCCCTAACTAAATGGAATTATTGGTTATACCACAACACTGTCTACGATTACATGCACATCAAATTCCGTTTAAGGTCTATATTCGGGTTGCAGCCATATTCCGAATACGATGTTTATATGTGTACAGGCATCGGAATATTCATGTATATTGGGATTGTTGTAATTATTCCTGAGTTGCCATTTCTAAATACCTAGCCTACAGCTAAGCATCCGTTAGCACCCACAATTCCTTGCAGACTGACCATGCACATATACCTCCTTTCAGTGGATTTTCTGAACAAGTTGTTTGCGTGCAACAAATTTCTGATTTAAAACGGTCGCATTCCAGGGGTGAGGATCAGAATATTGTTTTAATCTGAATCGGGAAATTCAGATTAAAACTTGAGACATGGAAATTGAAGCATGGAAATTGCGGCGTTTACATGCCTCAATACTAATTAGAAATATTCCGCAAATTCCGATGAATATGAGAATATTGATGTGCATGTAAACGTGGTCACTGTCGAGTTCTCTGATCTGGTTGGTCAGAAGGTGTTGATTGTTATTTGTATAACAGCTACTCGGACAATAATGCCAGCTACATGGCAAATCGCAGGTTTATATTAATGAGCTTGTTCTAATACATTACCACTTCTATAGTAACAACTTGCACTTTAAGGGTAGACCATCCACAGAAATGGATTACGTCTGTTTGTGTGAAGAGACGTTTATGTAGTAATTTAAGAAGGAGTCTCCAGTGTTAGCGCTTTGTACTGTGACAGTCAGAGTTACAGACATGTTGTTGATTATCTTCCTATAACAACACGTCCCGAAAGCTTTATTTAATCGAAGTTATTTTAGCTAATATAGAGAGTATTTGGAAATATAGACACATGCACATTTTTTTTTTTTTTTTTTTTTTTTTTTAGAAGCCAACATTTAAACAGAAGCTTAAATGGTTTCATTATGTGGAAAGAAAATGCGTTAGAAATGACCGATTGGAACTTTCAGTACTATTTGCCACTATAGACCACTTACTATGTCACTTTTTGCTAGTTAAATTCCACTGTTCCTGAGAGGAAACTGTACAGGAATCCAGATCTTCATGGCTTTTTGGTTTCTCTATATGTTTTACAGTTTTGTTTAAATTACAACTGGACGTTCCTTAGTTTTTATGTTTGCCTGAATTTTTACTTTAAAATGATTTTCCATGCCATACATGATTATATGGCTTATATAACACAATGAACTGCAATATTGGTGGCTAAAGTTAATTTATTGGCAAGTGCTAGACTTTTTCAGTTTTTACTGACTGGTGAATAAATTCCTTGTTTATTTGGTTTCACTGTGTATTTTTATTATATACTCTAGAATATTTTGGGCCTCATTACAATCGTGCTAAGAATTAAAGTCAAATTTGCTACAAAATAAAGAAAGCTACTGTATAAGAACAATAAACATTTGCTTATTTCACTAATTGAGATCACATTCATGTTTTACTCAAGGGTAATTAAGTTTCAAGTCAGAATTCATTAATTCATGTTACTTAAAAAAAAAAAAAAAGAAAGAAAATGATGTCGGATTTTAAATCGGTAATTATATGCTATATCTAATTGTATTTATATATCTAGTTTTGTTCCCAAGTTGGCTAAATAATTGTGATTTATCATTTTGTAAAGCCCCCATTAAAAAAGTAAAATAGAATAATTCGGTGCATACTGTATGTCATTATCAGCAAAGGCAATCCCATAATTCTGTTCACATTTGCTGAACTCTAAGCGATGTCTGCTCAATGAGATTATGCGATACTGTAAACTGAGGTGTGTATCATATTTACCGTGATGTAAAAATGTAATAAGAGTACGTCTGGTTGCAGTGCGGTGAGATGGAGGATGGGAAGCCGGTGTGGGCGCCTCACCCTACTGACGGGTTCCAGCTAGGCACCATTGTGGACATTGGTGCTAACAGTCTGACCATTGAACCCCTCAAGGACAAGGGCAAGGTGAGACTCAACTTTGACCCTTCAGCTGTCCGAAATGCAGGAAACACACATTGCAGTCTATCTTTTTATGTTTTAGCTAACAGCAAGATCAATGTTAAGCTCAAAATTATACTGCAACAGGGAAGTATGGAATAAAACTGTGTGTGTGTGTGTGTGTGTGTGTGTGTGTGTGTGTGTGTGTGTGTGTGTGTGTGTGTGTGTGCTGTTATAGGATAATAATCGCTGATTGGTGTGATATGACCTGACTTGTAGTGCAATTACTGTTACCACCCCGAAGTTGATTTTCCAATGACACCAAAGTGTTTTATTCCTCTTAGACCACACTGACGTGCCAAAAATCGTAATTTTACATTTATTAATGAACAACACGTTCTACTTTTTGTCAAATTACAGTCAATTTAACATCGTGGAACATCTATGAAACTATGGAAGAAAAAAAAAAAAAGAAAAAAAGGCAAGGTCCTCTATCCTGTAGTCTGTCCTGTGACTGAGAACCTTCTGACCATTATAAAACACTGACACTGGAGACTCCTTCCATATACATTACACAAGTCTTTTTACAGAAAGCTTAACAATGTCCAACTATAGTTTAGTATATTATAGTAGAGTAACAACACATTTGTCTTGGATACAGATGTGGCAGCACTACTCCAAAAGTGGTGGGGGCAAAATTTGATGCTTTTAATGATATTGAATAAAATTTGAGCTATTAATGATATTTAAATTAGATATCATGTGCCGCAACACATACTGCAAGTAGAACATGTACATCTACAGTGAGGGGAAAAAAGTATTTGATCCCCTGCTGATTTTGTATGTTTGCCCACTGACAAAGAAATGATCAGTCTATAATTTTAATGGTAGATTTATTTGAACAGTGAGAGACAGAATAACAACAATAAAATCCAGAAAAACGCATGTCAAAAATGTTATAAATTGATTTGCATTTTAATGAGGGAAATAAGTATTTGACCCCTCTGCAAAACATGACTTAGTACTTGGTTTAAAAACCCTTGTTGGCAATCACAGAGGTCAGACGTTTCTTGTAGTTGGCCACCAGGTTTGCACACATCTCAGGAGGGATTTTGTCCCACTCCTCTTTGCAGATCTTCTCCAAGTCATTAAGGTTTCGAGGCTGACGTTTGGCAACTCGAACCTTCAGCTCCCTCCACAGATTTTCTATGGGATTAAGGTCTGGAGACTGGCTAGGCCACTCCAGGACCTTAATGTGCTTCTTCTTGAGCCACTCCTTTGTTGCCTTGGCCGTGTTTTGGGTCATTGTCATGCTGGAATACCCATCCACGACCCATTTTCAATGCCCTGGCTGAGGGAAGGAGGTTCTCACCCAAGATTTGAAGGTACAGGGCCCTGTCTATTGTCCCTTTGATGCGGTGAAGTTGTCCTGTCCCCTTAGCAGAAAAACACCCCCAAAGCATAATGTTTCCACCTCCATGTTTGACGGTGGGGATGGTGTTCCAGGGGTCATAGGCAGCATTCCTCCTCCTCCAAACACGGCGTGTTGAGTTGATGCCAAAGAACTCCATTTTGGTCTCATCTGACCACAACACTTTCACCCAGTTGTCCTCTGAATCATTCAGATGTTCATTGGCAAACTTCAGACGGGCATGTATATGTGCTTTCTTGAGCAGCGGACCTTGCGGGCGCTCCAGGATTTCATTCCTTAACGGCGTGGTGTGTTTCCAATTGTTTTCTTGGTGACTATGGTCCCAGCTGCCTTGAGATCATTGACAAGATCCTCCCGTGTAGTTCTGGGCTGATTCCTCACTGTTCTCATGATCAATGCAACTCCACGAGGTGAGATCTTGCATGGAGCCCCAGGCCGAGGGAGATTGACAGTTCTTTTGTGTTTCTTCCATTTGCGAATAATCGCACCAACTGTTGTCACCTTCTCACCAAGCTGCTTGGCAATGGTCTTGTAGCGCATTCCAGACTTGTGTAGGTCTACAATCTTGTCCCTGACATCCTTGGAGAGCTCTTTGGTCTTGGACATGGTGGAGAGTTTGGAATCTGATTGATTGATTGCTTCTGTGGACAGGTGTCTTTTATACAGGTAACAAGCTGAGATTAGGAGCACTCCCTTTATAAGTGTGCTCCTAATCTCAGCTCGTTACCTGTATAAAAGACACCTGGGAGCCAGAAATCTTTCTGACTGAGAGGGGGTCGAATACTTATTTCCCTCATTAAAATGCAAATCAATTCATAACATTTTTGACATGCGTTTTTCTGGATTTTCTTCTTGTTATTCTGTCTCTCACTGTTCAAATAAATCTACCATTAAAATTATAGACTGATCATTTCTTTATCAGTGGGCAAACGTACAAAATCAGCAGGGGATCAAATACTTCTTTCCCTCACTGTATAGAACATATACATCATATTCTTTTAAATTCATTTTATTACACAGTAAAGAACCTACAACGTCTCAGCGTTTGCTTCCTTGTACAATACTAGGGTTAACTCCGTTACATTCCACTTGTAACAATTATAGAGCATATGAAATGACGTTATTCAAAATATGTAAAGAGACTGCATGTTTAAAATGCATTAAGACCCATGACCAACAATATTAAATGAATGTGCTTCCATATACAATACTCTGGTGTTTGTCACTGAAGTAACTGTCTATTTCTCTAAACATTTTACCAGGAAGCTTTACTTACTTTATTTGAAGATTGTCATTTGAGGAATGTTCCTATAATCGATACAGAATACAAAATATGTGCATATGTCACTTAAAATATTAAAAACTTTAGCTGTGCTGATTCACTGTATGTTTAGTAAGTGCCAGTAAGCGCCAAAGCCTTTATCACACATAGGAGATCCTCTTTAGAAGAAATGTCTCACGCCCCCCACCTTAACAGGACTTATTTATATTGGTTTTTCAACCGAGCCAGAAACGTGTGTTATTGCCTGAAGCGCTGTGTCACCGCTCCAGTAGTTTGAAAAGTGACGGGTCAAATGCCTCACCCACGTTGCTCCCTCGGTCCTGCTTGCGTCCATGTGTAAGTTGTTACTATAGAAATAGTAAAATATGGTATTAAAATAAGCCTGTGATTTGCCTTGTAGCCTGGCAGCTGCAAGTTATGTAAAATCCGTCAACACGTTTTGAGCATTCAGATTTGAGACTTGAACCGCGCTGTGGTATTAAATGAACTAACAGATATATCTTGCTTTTAGGTCAATGCTAGAGCTGGATGCGGCTCCAAAGTGCAGTAGTGCCTCTTCACAGAGCTGCATTGAAATGCTTAAAGGCATCAGAGTGGCACGCAGCTGCTTGTTGATAGAATGACTGATTTGTGCATGTGGGCAAGAAAGAAACATTACATCTGCCCCGTGTGACGTTAGACGGATGTGCCTGGAGTGGCTGGCTCTGATAATTGGCACAATGTGAGGAGTGTTTACCAGCATAGAGTGTGTGCCGAGAGAGAGAGAGAGAGAGAGAGAGAGAGAGAGAGAGAGAGAGAGAGAGAGAGAGAGAGAGAGAGAGAGAGAGAGAGAGAGAGAGAGAGAGAGAGAGAGAGAGAGAGAGAGAGAGAGAGAGAGAGAGAGAGAGAGAGAGAGAGAGAGAGAGAGAGAGAGAGAGAGAGAGAGAGAGAGAGAGAGAGAGAGAGAGAGAGAGAGAGAGAACTGGGAAAGTGGAGGGTTGTGACAACAAGGGAGACTTGGGTTTCATCACCTGCACATTTATCCATTTGCCCTTAATGTCTTCAGTAACTTTTAAGTGAAGATCATTGTGGGAACTTGGGCCCCACTGTTACTGGGGAAACACTGTTTATTGCCTGCTGAATGGATTTATGAGATGTCACAAAAGCAGTCTGGTTCTGGCTTCTCTCCTTATTAATTCTGATTGAAGTAAGGAATACACATTCCACTTTTAGTGTATGACGCCAAAAGCTCAGAAGCACCAGGTATAATTAGAGCACTTTCACACCTATTCGTCTGTTTGCCGAGTCCGAATCAGAACCAAATCGATTCTTTTGGTTCGTGTTCCAACCACTTAACCAAACATGTAGAACACACTGTTGTGCGGCTGTGGGTCAGGTGGTAGAGCGGGTTGTCCACTAATCGTAGGGTTGTTGGTTTGTTTCCTGGCCCACATGATTCCACATGCCGAAGTGTCCTTGGGCAAGACACTGAAACCCAAGTTGCTCCCGATGGCACGTTAGTGCTTTGCATGGCAGCTCTGCTACCATTGGTGTGTGAGTGTGAATGGGTGAATGAGAAACAGTGTAAAGCGCTATATAATTGCAGACCATAACACTCAGTGGAAATGGTCTAAGCTCCAGAAGACTGGAAGTATGAGAAGTCTCTTCGGTTGCTTTCATATATCGTTTGAAACTCTGGTGCTTTTTGACACGTTTACCTATTACATCATTTTTATTGTTACTAATATTTGTGCTCCTTTTTACAAAACCCTACTGCTATAGACTAGTTAATTCCCAAACTTCCTGGCCAACCTCCACCAGTTGAACCAGGAATGATCTTTGATCCCGAGGAGCCATTTGAGTTCCTGCTTCAGCGTAGGCACCTTTTTTATTTTTTTATTTTATTTTTTTATTTTATTTCTATGGACCATGAACTACTGCGATGGAGCTTCTGAATCATACTGAATGTTGCTGATTGATCAGGAGCAAGCTTCACAGAATCACTGACCTACTTATGTAGCACAGTAAAAACACATTTATCTAACAGCCTATTATTAAAGTGGCGGCGCAGCACAACCAGCAATCTGTGATTCGACAATGTGAATGGCCACACGCTGAAATGTCACATCTGTCGAGCAGTTTGCATCATTTCTACTATTTGACACAGTCACAGTGAGTGGTGTGCGGCAGTGAACCAGAAACCCGTCAGAGTTCTCATTCATCCATTTTGTTCATAAGATTTCTAGGGGGTGCCAATTATTGTGACATTATTAGTTTGGTTAAAAAATATGGATGTATATATTTAGGGGTCAAACATTGCAGGTGTGTATAAACCAAGTACCAAAGATGTCTCTTCTTGTTCTTGTTCTTCTTGTTCTTGTTCTTCTTGTTCTTGTTCTTGTTCTTCTTCTTCTGCTTGTTCTTCTTCTTCTTGTTCTTGTTCTTCTTCTTCTTATGCTTGTTCTTCTTCTTGTTCTTGTTCTGCTTGTTCTTCTTCTTGTTCTTCTTCTTCTAATTCTTCTTCTACTTCTATTTCTACTAGAACTGGCCGGTAAAAAAAAAATGTGAGATTTAGCACACTAAGGAACATTCTGACCAAATTTGGGACAAGTGCTGCCAATGCTCTTGTGCCACCATCGGGTCAAATTTGGAACTAATTTGGAAGTAAGTTTTTGGTCATAACTTTTAAACCGTGTGTCCTGAATGTAAAAGCTGGATTCCCTGGGTCGTGACGGGTTCACTGCACACTATGGTGTCAATTTACGTCTAATTAGATTTTTCCACCATCTTGGATTTAGTCTCAAAATGTTTTTCACTGCCCCTCCTGCACATTTTGTCCAATCATCACCAGATTTGTCATCCATAAACCTTTCATTGCACTGTTTATTTCGATGCATAGATTTGCAGTCATTTGGGATTTTATAAAATATTGTGGAGTCAAAAATCCACTGTGTCTGTTTTCATTGCAACTGGAACATCATCAGACGTGTCCAAACATGCCTGATGTATTTGAATCAGTGCATTCGCCCTTCCGGGAAAATAGAAACAGGAAATGATGTAATAATGTTGCACCAGAGTGTCCGGTAACAAAGTCCTTCAAATAGACCAGGGACATTGTCCTGCTCTCACTGAGAAATAAATTTACAGTAGCCTCTTGTTTGACTCACTCAATTAGTCCTAACTTGGGCGACAGCTTAAAGCATTGTGAGGATATAATGACATGAGCATCATCAATCAAGCAAGTTGCAGTCAGAATCAGCTTTAGAGGAAGACACGCTGTGCATTGTTCTCATTATCCATTTTTTTTTTTGTCTCTCACTTGTACTGTCTGTGTATTTGTGTTGTGCAATGGCCTTTCTTTCAAATGAATGCTTTGGCTGTGTAGGATGAATAATACATGTAACTTGGTTCCTGTGTGTGTGTGTGTGTGTGTGTGTGTGTGTGTGTGATAACCTCAGAAGACCTCAATCAGGTCCCATTACACAACATTACCTCCAAATAGCCAAATTATAAAATAAATATATGATCAAATAAATGTTCTTGCCTTTGCATTTGACCTGTATATCATCGTGCACTCGCAGTCTAAGTACCTTGGCATCCTATGCAGCGTAAAGTGTGGTCGTTTATTACGGGACACGTGAAATATAAGAAAATATTCCATTCATGATTCTACATTGTTCGTATCCGCGCATGTTTTATATGTTATAGGAGAATCGAAGCAGAGTTACTGATGCAACACTGAAGTTTTTTTTTTTTTCCAACAACAGCACGTCTCTTCTGATATCGCAGCAGTTTGCCAGCACTAGCTATTTTTTATTTATTAATGAAAGAATAACACGTCATACTTTATTAAAATCAGTTTATAGCTACATTTAATGTTGTGAAATGTCTGAGAATCATTTTAGTTCCTGCTGTAACTGGTGTTTTCTCTCACGTGAAGTTAATCAGGCAAAAAAAAAAAAAAAAAAAGCAGCTTGTGATGTCACCAAAAAAATCATTAAGCCTTTCCTGTGTCAGAGGAAAGGTTACAGCTTTACCTCTGACCCTTACAAAGCTCTGACACTGGAGACTCCTTCATAAAACAAGCGAAATAAACATTTCCTCAGAGAAAACGTCACCATATCAACGATTATGTACGTATTTTAAATTTGGTTTATGTGGGTCGTCTGCCACACTAGTCCTGGTGTAAGCCGTTACTATAGAAACTATACTGTATTAAAATGCGTGCGTTAATATAAACCTGTGATTTGCTTTGTAGTTGTCCAAGCTGCAGTTATACCGTCCCCTCCGAAACTACTGCAACGGCAAGGCCAATTCATTTGTTTTTGATGTGAGATCAAAAGATAGATATGAGACGAGAGTTTAGGATTTCAGCGTTTATTTCCTAGTATTTACATCTAGAGGTGTTAAACAACATGAAACGTAGAACCTTTTGTATCAGACCACCTGATTTTTATTTGAGCAAAAAAAAAAAAAAAAACTGTATTGGCTATGCCCAAAATTTTTTCAATGCCTCTGATGATAGATGTTCCCTCTTTATTCAGCTTCCAAAAGCTGCTTGCTTCTCGCCCATAGACAACTCTCTGATTTCTAACAACAAATTCAGTCTTCACAGGTGAAACTGAAGGCTAAAACCAAGAGTAGATGTTCAGAGCTATTTAAACCCATATGTCTTCCGTCTACAACAAAAACAAGCTGAATGAACCGGCCTTGCCGTTCCAGTAGTTTCGGATGGGACTTCTGAGATTCCGACCAATTAGAATTGAGAATGAAACAGTGATGTAGAATAAGTTTGCTTAATGTTAGAATGTGTAAACACTGCTCTGTTTCCTGTGTTTCAGACGTTTACCGCTTCGGTCAGCCAGGTGTTTCCAGCTGAGGACGACATCAACAAACATGTCGAGGACAACTGTAAGTGTGTAAACGCTATAACTGTAAAAATCCACTTTGGCGTCGTATTTTTATTCGATTTTGTGGTAAAGACTGACGTTTCAACTGAAATCGCCACTCCTTCACAATCCACTCGTTTTATTTTTCTAAATCTGAGGACGATTAGGGCTGATATTTTAATATGTGCGTTTAACACTGGACTCCTGCATTCAAAGTCAGTTGAAAGTCTAATTGGGGGGGGGACTGAAAAGACAGAGATCGTGATTGCTGCAATTAGGCACATGCAACATATCTCGTGCCCAACGTTCCCGAGATCCACCTCGACCCTGATTACAATAAAGCGGTCACTGAAGACGTATGAATGAATCATTTTGTAAAGTCCTGAGAAAACCGTGATCTGCTAAGACCCCCTAAAGCTTCTGTTATTTTCCTTTTAATTTGTAGCATTTTACGCTGTTATATGATGTGATTCTGAGGCTAATAATCACATGGTCTACTTAAAATCAATGAAGGCGTTCATGTTACAGCGCACGGCACTGACTGAGTTTTAGCACCGAGAGGCTGTGAACCGCGCGTCAGGCTACAGTTAATACACACTAGGATTTCATATTTGACAAGAGATGGCAAAAAAATAAGCATGCATATTCGTCTGTTCACACGTATGTCCGATGTTCTTTTTCTCCTTTCTGTTTTATAACGCAGGTTCGTTGATGTATTTGAATGAGGCTACACTTCTGAACAACGTCCGTGTGCGCTACAGTAAAGATAAAATTTACGTGAGTATTAAACACCGTTGAAAACACGCGGTGTTCACTTTCTCAATGTTTAGGTTGTATTCACGATTCGTGTCAAAGAAATATCTTATATCTAATGAAACACAACAATATCCTTTATTTCAAAGTGTTGCACTGCATTTTTTTTTTCCAGTGCAGTCTGCTTTTTATCCTATTATTTGTCACACACCCCCCCCAAAAAATGTTTTTAATTTGATGAAAGATTTTGTTTGTGTCGCTTTTACATTTTGCCTGAAACTGTTTGGTCTAAAGGGGTTGTTTTGTTGTTTTTGTTGTGACTGGCTATAAAGCTATATTCTTTAGGCAGGTTCAGAAAAACTTGCTTTGATCTCCTACACATCCATTTGTCCTGATCTCTCCGTATCAGTAGCCAATAGTTCAACCAGTTAGCTCAATCGGTGTACGCTGTATTGTATTGTATTGTATTGTATTGTATTGTATTGTATTGTATTGGTTGCGCACACACACTCGGCCACATTCAGAGTTAAGGCGCGAGTGTGTAGCTGTAGACTTGTGCACTGTTTGGACAGTTTAGTCTGCTGAAAACAAAAGCAAGTGTGATTCTGACTTTGCTTTTTCTCCCGTGATATTGGCTCAAATGAGGAGCATTAAGTCCTCATAATATTGTCCCTGTAATATTTTATGATTAGCGCTAAATACTCTTTAAACCCTCTAAAATGCCATTTGTATCCAATATTAAATACATACAGTCAGGTCCATACGTATTACATTTATTATCGTTATTTTAAAGTTATTGTAATGATATTTTTGCCGTCTACCACAGTATATTGGAGTTGAGATTAAATAATGAATATGAGCTGAAAGTGACGTTTGAGCTTTAATTTGAGGGTATTACTTACACCACTTTTTCATCTGTGGTCCCCCTTTTTAAGAGACTAAAAGTAATTTGACGACTAACACAATCATTCAGTTTAATTCCATTTTTAATACTTGGTTGAAAATGCCTGAAGTCTGGAACCCATAGACATCACCAGGTGCTAGTTTCTTCCCCGGTGATGCTCTGTCTTCAGTTCCTGTGTGTTCTTGGGGTGTTTTGGCCTTAGTTTTGCCTTCAGTAAGTAAAATTCAGGTCAGGTGATTGACTTGGCCATTGCAGAACATTCCAGTTCTTTACCTTAAAAAGTCTTGGGTTGCTTTCAAAAAGTATGCTTTGGGTCTTTGTGTATTTGCACTGTGAAGCACCGTCCAATGAGTTTTGAAGCATTTGGCTGAATCTAAACAGATAATATAGCCCTATACACTTCAGAATTCATCCTGCTGCTTTTGTCAGCAGTCACATCATCAATAAATACAAGGGAACCAGTTCCACTGGCAGCTGTATGCTTCGATGCCATAAGATGATGTGGTATGCTTTGGATCATGAGCGGTTCCTTCCCTTCTCCATACTCTCTTGTTCCCATCATTCTGTACAAGTTGATCTTTGTCTCATCTGTCCATAGGATATTGTTCCAGAACTGTATTTCTTTTCTTTTTTTTAAGGCTTACCAATGGTTTGCATCTTTAGGTAAACCTTCTGTATTTACTCTGGTGTAAATTGATTGTCTCTTGATTGTCTGACTCTTGGTTGTTGACTTTGACACCTACTTCCTGGAGTGTGTTCTTGATCTGGCCAACTGTTGTGAAGGGGTTTTCCTTCACTAGGGAAATAATTCTTCTGTCATTCACTGCTTCTGGGCGTTTTGGTTTTCCTGAGCTCATTAGCGCATTCCTTCTTTTTAAGAATGTACCAGATACTTGATTTGGCCACACCTATTTATTTTTTTTTTTTTTACGTCTCTCTGATGAGTTTGTTTTGACTTTTCAGCCACATGATGACTTGCTTCACTGGCTGTGACAGCTCTTTGAACAGATTCCAAATAAGAATGCCACACTTGATATCAACCCCTATAGTTTAAGATAGTACCTTGTAAGGGAATAACACACACCTGGCCATTAAACAGCTGAGCAGCCAATTGTCCAATTACTTTTGGTCGGTTCACCTGATTTGGATGTAAATACCCTCAAATTAAAGCTGAAAGTTTGTGCTTTGGGCTCAAATATGAATATCGAATACAGTATTTAGTTTCCACTCTTTGGAATAAAATTTATATCCTTCTAATTTTACCAATTAAAGTGCTTGTGTTTAAAGCCTGCGGTCTAGACGTAATTTGTTAAGACATTTTGGTACCTTTCACACCTACAAAAAAAAAAAAAATGTGAAAAACAAACAACCAACCAACCAAACAACAAAAAATAAAACCAGAATCCCATCTTTCATGTGCCATCCAGTGGCAAAAATGGGTCATTGCAATGCACTTGCACTTCCATTTACACCAAATCAGATGTAGCAGGCACTCTGTAGAGTGTTCTTCAGTGATATAAACTATACCAATTGCAGGCCGGGAGAGGAAACTGACGTGTCATACGTACATGAATACACGAATGCTGTATGATGTATGAAATCTTAACAAAGCTGTCTATGCAACAAGAGCGTGAAGACATTATAACGCATTTCTTTTTTATTTATTATACTATAATAAATGCTGTGTGGTTTCACGTTCGCTTTGAAATAGAACAGTAATTATGTCATTCATATCAGCTGCAGTTTCATTGAGCCTTTTATGAAAGTAAGAGTAAGTAAAAAGTACTGTATGTTACCGGATTCCACCAGTGATTTGCGTTAAAACTGCAGATGTGAGAAGAAGCCATGTTCATTCTTTTCAGATTTAATGCACGGTATTTACAGTTGTAAGCAAATGTTTGGGCACCCCAGCTAAATGACACATTTTTATTGATTTTTGAAGTGGAAAAAAAAAAAAAGTTGCATTGAATCTCTTGTCTTCCTCTCTCTGTCATAGACGTATGTAGCCAACATTCTGATAGCGGTGAATCCCTACTATGACATCCCAAAGCTCTATTCGCCCGATACCATCAAGCAGTACCAGGGCCGCTCTCTGGGCACGCTCCCACCGCACGTGTACGCCATCGGTGAGTGCAGCTGAAAGCACCAAACACAAGGCTGTATGGACCTTTCAGTATGATGCCATGTAGTAAGAAACTTCTGGTATAGAACAGAGTATTTATTTTGAAAAGAACAACCAGTTGAAAATAATGGAATAGTATAATTAGATGCATTATGTAGTATTTCCATGGCGCTTACTACTTACTACATAGTATTACATATTAAGCATTTTTGGGGGAAAAAAGCGCAATGACTGATCATATACTCCTACGTATCATCATTTCTCCTCGGTGAATCAAGATATTCTAAACGAGACATTTTAGATATGGATTTTATTCTATCAGCATTCTTAATCGTATACATTTTTCTCTGTAATGTGAGGAATAAAGCATGACTGGGCATGCTCTTTTAGGAAAACAATCAATGAAAAGATAATATGATGCAGACTGACATGAAGTGGCACCCCGGAGTTAATTATTTTCCTGTAACAGCATGTCGGGAAGTGTTACTTACCTTCTAGCAGAGAGAAATCATCACAGACTCTCATCAGACTGTTTCTTTCTCAGTCGTTCCCTCACCAGCATTGAGAAACTAATCTGTCCTGAGGACTGTTACAAAGTGCTGACACTGGAGACTCCTTCCCAAAGTCTTCAATAAACGTCCTCCTACAGAAAGCGCCACCACATCAACAGTCCTGTTATTCTTTGTTACGCGTTAAGCGTTAATTAGGTTTATATTATTAGCCAGGACTATTTTCCGAGCTGCTGTTGTAGAAAATGTATGAACAACTTCTGACCAATCAGAGTGGAGGATCGTTGTACAGCACGATCTCGGTTATCGCTTAGAGAAATTCACAGTGGACATGCGGATAACGTTACATGTTTTTAAAATTGGGAGTTCATTCATCTGCTCGCCATTTGTATGATGGTTGATGTGGTGATTTGTAATTCGTAAATGATTATAATAAAAGATGTTGGTTTCAGTGTAAGTAGAAACTGTGTGCATTTTGGAAGACCTGGAACTCTGTGTGTCTCTGCCAGCTGATAAAGCGTACCGTGACATGAAGGTGCTGAAGATGAGTCAGTCGATCGTCGTCTCTGGTGAATCAGGTGCCGGAAAGACCGAAAACACAAAGTTTGTCCTTCGGTAAGGAGATAAGATCACTTCTATCATAATCACTGATAAAATCCCAACTCGCAGTTATTCTTCCTGTATTTTTTTATGTAAGCAGCGAGACGACAGGATGACATATTTTCGTTATGTTTTTTTTTTCTCCGCATTATATTAATGCTTTGTTGAGAACATGACTAGGATATACCACAGTAACAAATCTGATGCTCGTTGTTCCTCTTCGTTTCTGTCATTTAGGTATTTAACAACATCGTATGGGACGGGTCAAGACATCGATGAGAGGATAGTTGAAGGTACGGGTCTAACAGTATATCGGCATGTTTTGTTTACCATGCTAAGAAAATGGGTGTAAAAATCTGATGATTCGGATCGAATATGTTTCGAAAAGAATCGCTCAATTATTATCAGTTATAATTCATTATGAACCGATTATTATTGAAATAGGACCGACACGTGGTACATAAAGAATTAATATTTTTAAACCGGTGTGTAAATAGGCTAGCAAGCCGGTTTACCCTTAATTGTGATACTTAAGTCCTTTTCTACATCATCATCAATATCAATTAGAGGCTACTAAATCAAATTGTCGTATCTTATTGTAGCAGATTCAGTATCATTAAATAGTTTGTGTTATTACAGTGGTAGGTTACTGTGTTACAAAAATGTTCTGTACCTTCTGTATTTTATCAGTGTGGACCTTGTAAAGAGTGAACATACTAGAACTTTCTCTATTTAGATCATTTTATTGCACAGTAAATAGATTTTATATATATATGTGTGTGTGTGTGTATATGTGTGTATATATATATATATGTGTTGTTGTGTGTGTTTGGAGTGGTATGTTGTCCCTCTTCCTGGTTGAATATATGTGTAGCTAAGCAGGGTTGACCCTGGCCAGTACCTGAACGTGAGACTACTTAGGAAAATTAAGGTTGCTACTGGAAGTGGTATTAGTGAGGCCAGCAGGGGGCGCTCACCACGTGGTCTATGTGGGTCCTAATGTCCCAGAATAGTGACGCAGACACTATACTGTAAAAACAGCACCCTTTTTCAGACGAGACGTTAAACCGAGGTCCTGACTCTGTATGGTCATTAAAAATTTCCCCCATTGGCCCTTATCTTTCATGGCACCCTAATAATCTTCATCCCTGAATTGGCTACGTTACTCTCTCCTCTCCACCAATAGCTGGTGTGTGGTGGGCGTTCTGGCACACCATGGCTGCCGTCGCATTATCCAGGTGGCTACACACTGGCCCCCACAATGTAAAGCACTTTGAGTGCCTAGAAAAGCGCTATATAAATCTAAGGAATTATTAATTACTGTATGTGTACTATATACTACTGATTTAGCATGGTGACCTTTCCTTTGGATTTTGCAGCAAATCCTCTGCTGGAGGCATTCGGGAACGCTAAAACAGTCCGCAACAACAACAGCAGCCGCTTTGGCAAGTTTGTGGAGATTCATTTTAACGGAAAGGTTAGTGTGCATGCTCGTTACTGTTGTCTCTCTCTCTCTCTCTCTCTCTCTCTCTCTCTCTCTCTCTCTCTCGCCCTTTGAAGCAGTTATTTGTGTCTTTTTTTTTTTTTCTTTTTTTTTTTTTTTTAAGTTAACATATGAAGACGACTTCTCCATACAAGTTGCTTCTTGTTCAGCACATAAAGTTCCTGATTTAATATCCACAATCTTCTTTGCAGATCAGATCGAACTGTTTCATTTACTCATTTATCTTAATCACTGCTTTATCATGGTCAGGATAAAGGCTGTGTTTTCTCAATTTTAAATATGTTTATTTTACAAAAATGAGTCTCTATATGTGCATAAACATGCCTCTTATGTGAACCCTTTTACGGATCAGATTCAGAACAAATTAGTTTACATTAATATATAATGGATTATATATGTGTAACAGTCTGGGATAACCATTGAATGTTGTTGTCAAGCAAAGAGCCAAATTTAAGCTGTATTTATGTTCTTGTACTTGTTTAAGCCTTTGTTCAAAAATCTTCTAGTTTCATTTAACCCACCTTGCAAGCAATAATGTGTCTTACCTCATCATTAAGCTAACCATGTGACACACGTACATGATTCCTATTATTCCAAACTACAATAAGGATACATTACTACAAAGGGAACAGTCAGTGCCTAATAACATTATCACATCACAGAAAATAAGAGGATTATGGAAAAAGGGAAAATAATACAGGAATCAATATGGAATGCAGTATATCTCTTTCGCTTTGTCGTGAAGTATTGTCTGATACAGGCAGGAGATCATGAGGAAAAGTGTAATATGCACGAGCATATACTCACTGGCCTCCTTTAATTGGAACACTGCAGGTTTTACTTGCGTATTGCTGTATATCTGTGATATGAGTGTGTGTTTGGGTTGTGTATTGTATATTGCACTAACCTTCCAGTGCATCAGTACATTTGGGTGCATGAAATGTTCTGATTCTGTTATGTCGTGTGCAGAACGCAGTGGTCGGGGGTTTCGTGTCTCACTACCTTCTGGAGAAATCACGTATCTGCACACAGGGTCAGGAAGAGAGGAACTACCACGTTTTCTACAGGCTGTGTGCCGGAGCACCGGAGGACATCCGTGAGAAATTCCACCTGTCCTCTCCAAACTGCTTTAGGGTGAGTACAGTGTAAAGACAAACATGAGCGTGTACTACTGCTACTACTACTACTGCTGCTACTCTTAATACTCCTACTTCTCCTCCTCCTCCTCCTACTTTTAATACTCGTACTACTACTACTACTCTTAATACTCCTACTACTACCACTACTACTACTACTCGTAATACTTCTACTACTCTTAATACTCATACTACTACTCTTAATATTCATACTACTCCTACTCGTAATACTACTACTACTCGTAATACTTCTACTACTCTTAATACTCATACTACTACTCTTAATATTCATACTACTACTACTCGTAATACTACTACTCCTACACGTAATACTACTACTACTCGTAATACTACTACTCCTACTCGTAATACTACTACTACTACTCTTAATACTCATACTACTTCTACTACTACTGCTGCTACTCTTAATACTCCTACTTCTCCTCCTCCTCCTACTTTTAATACTCATACTACTACTACTACTCTTAATACTCCTACTACTACCACTACTACTACTACTCGTAATACTTCTACTACTCTTAATACTCATACTACTACTCTTAATATTCATACTACTACTACTCGTAATACTACTACTCCTACACGTAATACTACTACTACTCGTAATACTACTACTCCTACTCGTAATACTACTACTACTACTCTTAATACTCATACTACTTCTACTACTACTGCTGCTACTCTTAATACTCCTACTTCTCCTCCTCCTCCTACTTTTAATACTCATACTACTACTACTACTCTTAATACTCCTACTACTACCGCTACTACTACTACTCGTAATACTTCTACTACTCTTAATACTCATACTACTACTCTTAATATTCATACTACTACTACTCGTAATACTACTACTCCTACACGTAATACTACTACTACTCGTAATACTACTACTCCTACTCGTAATACTACTACTACTACTCTTAATACTCATACTACTTCTACTACTACTCTTAATACTCATACTACTACCACTACTACTACTACTCGTAATACTACTACTACTCTTAATACTCATACTACTACTCTTAATATTCATACTACTACTACTCGTAATACTACTACTCCTACTCGTAATACTACTACTACTCGTAATACTACTACTCCTACTTGTAATACTACTACTACTACTCTTAATACTCATACTACTTCTACTACTACTCTTAATACTCATACTACTACTACTCATAACACTACTACTACTACTCTTAATACTCATACTACTACTACTACAACTACCACTACTCTCAATACTCATACTACTACAACTACTACTACTACTACTACTCTCAATACTCATACTACTACTACTACTACTACTACTACTACTACTACTCTCAATACTCATACTACTACTACTACTCTTAATACTCATACTACTACTACTCTTAATACTCATACTACAACTACTACTACTACTCTTAATACTCATACTACTACTACTCTTAATACTCATACTACAACTACTACTACTACTCTTAATACTCATAGTACTACTACTACTCTTAATACTCATACTACTACTACTACTCTTAATACTCATAGTACTACTACTACTCTTAATACTCATACTACTACTACTACTCTTAATACTCATACTACTACTACTACTACTACTACTCTTAATACTCATACTACTACTACTACTACTACTCTTAATACTCATACTACTACTACTACTACTACTCCTCTTAATACTCATACTACTACTACTCATAACACTACTACTACTACTACTACTACTCTTAATACTCATAGTACTACTACAACTACTACTCTTAATACTCATACTACTACTACTACTCTTAATACTCATACTACTACTACTCTTAATACTCATACTATTACTACTACTACTCTTAATACTCATACTACTACTACTACTACAACTACTACTCTTAATACTCATACTACTACTACTACTACTACTACTACTCTTAATACTCATACTACTACTACTCATAACACTACTACTACTCTTAATACTCATACTACTACTACTACAACTACTACTCTTAATACTCATACTACTACTACTACTACTACTACTACTACTCCTCTTAATACTCATACTACTACTACTCATAACACTACTACTACTACTCTTAATACTCATACTACTACAACTACTACTCTTAATACTCATAGTACTACTACAACTACTACTCTTAATACTCATACTACTACTACTACTACTACTCTTAATACTCATACTACTACTACTCTTAATACTCATACTACTACTACTACTACTACTCTTAATACTCATACTACTACTACTCTTAATACTCATACTACTACTACTACTACTACTCTTAATACTCATACTACTACTACTACTACTACTACTCTTAATACTCATACTACTACTACTACTACTACTCTTAATACTCATACTACTACTACAGATAAAAGCCAGATTTGTATGAATGCATGATTTTATGCTTAAACATCACAGGGATTAAATATTGCAGTTTGAATGGGTTTCAATGGGGACATTTTTTGTCCTCGAGTGTAACTATTTTGTGTACCTAGTTTAAAATAGATTTATGAAAACAAATGAGGGTGAAATATTAAAATTCCTATAAAAAAAAAATACACACCTTTTGCAAAATTTATGTTGTTTGCGTTAATACAGACAAAATGATTTTAAAAAAAATATGAAAAAGACAAAAATGTCCATTAGGAAGCAAAAGTTTTAACTTCCTTTTGGAGTAACCATTAGATGGCAGAATTGTACACGACTAGAATTTTCAGCCGTTCTCTATCTAAAGACAAATGAATAAAAGGAACAAGCATGGTTGGAAACCATTCTAATTAGAGCTTAATAAATAAACCGGTGTGTACATTTCTCATCTCTCCTCCTCTCTTTTAATTTCAGGATATGTTGGTACAAATCTAACCTGACCTAGCTCCTTTCTAATGCCATTAGAGACTTAAATTTAAGAATTTTTGGACTCGAGTTCATCTGAATTTTAGTGTGCTTTGCTTAAGCATAGGAACTTTGGAAATTGAAAGAGCAAGGATCTCCTGATAATCCATGAACCTAAGAGTGCCTTATATGGAGATGAGACTTTTTGAAATGAGAAGAGGGCCACTTGACTCAAAAGAAATGAAGGATTAGCCCAGATCAGTGTGCGAATCTGTCGCTTAGACAACACTTAAGCCTCACTCACTTATTCATGGGCGCGTATGAATACATGCTTATGATAAACTGGTGTGCATAATTGTGTAGTGTGGAAATCTGAGTGAAAACTCAGGGCCCTTTAACTTCTCCTTGAAACCCTTTTACATGTTGCAGACCTGTAAAAACTCCTATTTGGCCAAATTGCTAGTAATTAAAGATTATTTAAAACCCCCCTTCAAAACATTTATTAATACGCAGTTGGACGTTACTCTGTTTCTAGTTGGGTTACATTATTTTGTCCAGAATATTGGATTTTTGTGAATTAGAAGTGCTCTTAAGTAGCATCTGAAATGAAATTCACAAAGCACTGACCATTCATAGTCCTACTCAGAACAGTAGAAGGTGTCCATTAGCTGTCCTTTAAACATGATGCGGGTTGTTGTGTAAAATGTATCTGTTTAAATAAAAATGGCGCTTCAAATGAAATGCTTTTGCTGCGGCCTCATCCGAGGAAGATTAGAACCCTTCATCCAATGGGAATTTGTTTTGAAGCATGATTGACCGCTTTGAACATTTCTCAGAGCCCGGGTGAAGCTGAACGCTTGTATGTACGACACGTTTGCCATATTACAAATGTAAACTTGAATGGCTAACCAAACGTACAGATGTAGTTAGCTGCTAAACTGTTTTAATGTATAAGTCAGGTACTGACTATACCATGAAAATGTACTGTACTTTAAAAAAATTAAATAAATATATCAGTATTAATATGTATTAACTATTAATTATTATTAAAGTAAATAAAACATGTATATCCCAATTGAACGAGAAACTATTGGAGAAAATGACAAATAAAAATAGACACATCCAAAATTAATAATAATTTTAAAAAAACACTTCAAATAGCACAACAAAATTGGTCATTTTCAGTTGGATTTGGGGAAACCACTTGAAGCATTCGTTGTGTTGAACTATTCCAATCCCTTTTGTTTGATTTGTTCATTACAAACAGCTAAAAGTCTGTAAATTTTGACAGTAATCCTGATTTGCAATGGGGATTGAATCATTTCGATTGCAACTATATTCCTAAATGCTAATATGCATTATAGTTTTTTTTTCTACTTTCCTTACATATAAAAAAAAGTTCAAATAAGATTAAAAGTTGCCTTAATTTGTATCGGTGTAGCTTTTGGAACATCAGCATGTTTCCCCATTTAAGCCTGTCCTTACAGTGCATATAGCTGAGTGTGTGTCTGTCCGTCAAATCCTCCGCTTTCTTCTTTTGTCTTACTCTCTCTGAAGGCCTGTCAGGCTTCTCTCTCTTTACACACCCTCTCTGTCACCTTTGACCTTCTAACCACACTCATCATTTATCCAGTGACAGCGTCTGCACAGCCATTCATGTTTCCCTGTTATTAAATGACTAGAATAAAGGGATTTTGTGTTCAGTGTGTGTTTGCTGAACAATAACATTGGTTTAAACAGATTACGGAACAATGAGACGTCTGATGTGGACAGGAGGAAGTTTTATATTGAGCAAGCTCGGGTCATTTGAAACATGATACCCTACCACATTCATCATTTATTTTGAGTTGTACCTGACAGCTATACCTATTGTTGTGTTTTTTTTTTCCGTTTGTTTCTTTCAGTTTCATCGCAGTGTTTTTCAGGTTTTTTAAATACGGGACCAATACGTGAACAGCTTCCTGAGCCATGATATTTTAATACTGGAAAGTCTAGTGGTCGAGAAATAAAATTTATAATATAGCAATGTCACTCTGATGAGCAAAAATTTTTCTGAGGATGCCGTTAAGTCTATAGTGGGAAAAAAAAAAGGTCTTTATTTTCATTTAAAACAATGATCTTTACGTATCATCTCAGAAATTTTACTTATTGTCTTGCACTTATTACTTCAAGATTATTTAGAATTTTTAAAATAATGATTTGTAATGCTTAATTTCGATAATAAGTGACACATTTGAGGTGTTACATGAACACTTTGACATAGTACTATAGCCATAAAAACACAAAAAACAGATTATACAAATTTTTAGCTTTTCTACTTGGTGAAAATGGACTTCCACAGGTTTCAAGATATGTTATTTGTTTTCTCTTTCATAACAATTTTTTTTTATTTTATTTTATTTTTTTTTTATAATGCAGTACCTAAACCGAGGATGTACACGCTACTTTGCTACAAAGGACACCGATCAGAAGGTCTTGCAGAACCGCAAGAGCCCAGAGGTAAAGTATTTATGTTCCTGTCTCATTACAGACATGTTGCGTTTATACTTATTAGAATAGTTTCCCACCCAAGCCTCGATCTCTGAACTGCCTCAGGCTAATTGAGTAGGACGCGTGCCAAGAACCACTACGAGATATTGATGATGGAACAGACAGAACTGATTTAATGCTCTTGGCAATGAGCATAGTTTATGCTTATAGCAAATAATTCAGAACAAATCTGCAGTAACCGCCCCGCTCCCCAGCATCCCTGCAGGGACAGCCAAATTAATTATTATTGTTTACAAGAGAGGCCCTTACAAGGCACTGCTTGTGTTCTTAGCCTCCAGGAATAGAAATGATTAATTCATTCCGAGTCCATGAAGGCACCGCTGTCCAAGAAATCATGTTTGAGTAAATAGTTATTTAAAAATAATAATTATTATACGCTGTATATGCATTAGACTTATTATGCATTAGACTTATTATGCATTAGGCTTTAGACTGTATATGCATTAGAAGTTTCATTCAGATTATGAAATGGGTCATCCAAAGGACTAAAGGACAAAGGACTGTTCATTTTCTTACTCCATAATCTCAAGGGAGCTCTTGTCTCTTGAGAATATTGTTTGTTTAAGACAAACTTCACCCCTAAAACACAGTTAAATGTTCTTGTATTAAAATATCTGTGATGCACTTAGCGATTCCGGTGGTAATTTATTTGTTGCTGTATCATTCCAGTGAGAAGTTAATGGTTGTGTTCTGCTCTGATGTCACATTACTAGTGCATTTACAATGGAGTTTAATAAGAGAAATAAGACATTTCAGTCATCTTAAATATAAGGGAAGGCGGTCAGGTTTTGTTGGTGGCTTTTAAAAAAGCGCAAATGTCTCTCACTTATCACTCACCATTTTCCAGAGAACTGGTTTATTGTCGAATGTTCAACTTATTCACGAGAAAGCCACTGTAGGAATAGTGAAGACGTCCGAGCCAATGCTGGACTTAAAGTTATGGAAGAGAACCGGCTCAGCTAGTTAGAGATCTACGTGATGACCAGAATGATGACGCTTTCAGTAGTATTAGTCGGTGAAAGTTAAAGCTTTGTAAGCTGATCTGTTCGAACAGAGTGTACAGATGAGGAGGTGAGAGAGTTGAATGGACTAAAGGATTAAAGCACTGCTGCATCACTTTCTTTCAGTAGAGATGAAGGAAGCAAGTGGCTAAATCCCATTGCTATCAGCAGGTGGAAATTTCTTTGTTTGTTTTACAATTGAATTGAATTCTAGGTCATAGTATGGGTTTGGTTTCGGAAGTTAGGATACTATATCTAGTATTGGTCAAAATGATGATTTGGTATGACATGCACTATATGGCCAAAAGTTTGTAGAGACCTGACAATCATACCCATATGTGGTTCTTTCCCAAACTGGTGCCACAAAGTTGAAAGCACAAAATTCTTTAGGATGTCTCTGTATGCTGTAGCAGTACAATTTCCCTTCACGGGAACAAAGAGGCCCAAACCTATTCTAGCAGAACAGTGCCCCTGTGGTCAATGAAGACATCGTTTGACAAGGCTGGAGTGGAATAACTCGAGTAAACCCCTGAACCTGTTTCTACAGGGTGTCCCAAAAATCTCCATACATATACATAGGGGACTGTGTCAGCCAGCACAGCCAGCACAGTGTATATGTATGTATATATATATATATATATATATATATATATATATATATATATATATATATATATATATATATATATATATATATATATATATATATAATATATAAATATAATATAATATAATATATACACACATATATACATATGCACATACGTGTGTGTGTGTGTGTGTGTGTGTGTGTGTGTTAATTTCCCCTATGTATGGGGACTTTTAGGACACCCTGTACATTTAAATTATTTTATAGTAAGCTTTGGATCAGTTACTGTTGAACATACTAATCACTGTGGTTGTGGTGAAGGTATGTATGTTGCACGGATGTTTGAAGTTCACTATAGTAGAACAGTAACAATAGTGTAGCTGTAAAAATAAAAATGTGTTTAAAGTAGCTTTATATGAGCTTTATGTGTTCTGACAGAGCAAACAAAAGATATGCTTTCATAGAATCCTCCATATTTATTTCCCCACTTTGAGGTGAGAAATGACGTCATTACGATTTGCAAATGACCACTTACAGGGCACCTTGAACGCAGCATAATTATGGAATGGGATGTTCAAAAGCATGTGTGGGTGAGATGGTCAGGTGTCCACAAATGTTTTGGAAGACCAGACATGGTCAAATTCCATGTGTAATAGTGTGGGGGGGAAAAAGTTTTTGGGATTTTTAAGGGCTGGACCCATAAAGAATTGCACAAACCCCTGCATCCTTTTCCGCATTTGTTCAAACCTTGAAATGGTGGACGCATTGAGCACTATGAATAATACAGGATTGTGCAGGAGCAATAATAATCCCCTGTAGTGAATTATGTATGATTATCACCGTGTTTTTTTTTTTTAATGCTCATTAACACGTAAGCTGCCTCCTTTGTTCTTGCGCACTAATCATTTCAAGCCATCTGCTTGTGATGTTAATCTCATTTGAGCATGTCTTTGTGTTGCTTTTCTATACGTCTCAGGACAAGAAAGTGATTATGTAATCAATCCTTGCAAGTGCAATCCTTGCTCCTTGCGACCTGGATCCAATATGTACTGTATCTGTGCGCTAGGTGATGGGTTCCTGTCTCAATCAGCTTGATAGTCCCTTTGTCCTTTTGCCCTCGTACACGTCAAGACTTCGCAATGAATGCAATTGACTTTATGAGGCATTCAATTATACGTCCCATGTTGATAAGTTCACACATAATTGGACGTCTTATTCTTTTTGTTCTGTCAGCTAGGAAATGGGAATGCCTGGCTGATTTGGGACGGTGTCAATCATTAATCTGTAGCACTTCATATTTATTTGGCTCAGCTTGAATGGAAAGGTGAAAAGGTCCAGTGTAAATGAATGCACTGGCTTCAATGCATGCCAGTTTGCTTTAGCAGCTCAGTTTATTTTAGCATTATTCAGGATGATTCAAGATGAAATATTTAATTCCTTCCATTTTTTTTTTTGGTCCAGATGTTTTTTTTCTCTTTAACCCAGGAGTCACTGCTTCAGAGCAACACCATAGAAACAGTGCCATAAATCAATTTTAAGTCATTCTTATCCTGTTAACTTTTGATCCTAGTGCGTCTTGGGTTCATTGATTATAAGTCTGAATGCAAAGTACTTCCTTTTGTAATGCAGAATGCTCCAGAGAAATCACTTTGAGTTCACCTTTCCACAAAGAAGAACTCTGTAGCACTGAACGTTTTAGCCTTTCGCACCCAAATCCTTTTTTGGAAGTAATTCATAAGTGTAATGAGTGAAACATGAAGTGCTGCTCATGTCGGAAGCTTTTTGTGTGCCTACTCTGATGCAATGCTAGAGGATGTCGATGTTACATGACCCTCATTGTACGTAGGTGCTTTGCATCCTATTAGTAATCTCATCCTTTAAAGGTAGCTGCCTCACAGGGGAGCAAGTAATCTTGCTACTGTGTTTGGGACAGTCATCATATCATCATATGGTGCCAGTTTTAATACACTTAACCCCAATGACCAATCTCTTAGCCACTCCCTGTGTCAGATCCTCACGGATGTTTTGGGGGGTGTTGTGGGTGTGTGGGTTACTGATCACAAAGTTGTGAGTTCAAATGCTGCCCTGTTTGGGCCCTTGAGCCAAGCTCTTAATCCCTCAAACTCTCAGCTGTATCCTGAGCCAAAGCCATCCAAGCTGAACAATATTTTCCTTTCCAACAAGATATGCATATCGGTTTTGATAATACTGTAAATCGTGAACGCTTCTTTGGTCTTCAGGTTCTCTCAAGGCTCTCGCTGGTATTGATTTATTTGTTGGTGGTGTTTTAAGTTCTCTAGGAAAAACTCTAACGTGACCTTTGACTTTTGCGGCTCCTTAGCACCTGAAGGCAGGCCCTCTGAAGGACCCACTGCTGGATGACCACGGCGATTTTAACCGCATGGCAGTGGCCATGAAGAAGATTGGCCTGGACGATGCTGAGAAGCTGGATCTGTTCAGGGTGGTGGCTGGAGTCCTCCACCTCGGCAACATTGACTTTGAGGAAGCGGGTAGCACTTCAGGTAAGAACTGGAGAAGAGATAAATGGCAACTTTTGTGCATGGCTCTCATCTTAAACGTGTTGTCTATGTATATTATTATTAAGTGGTCTGTACAGGGCCATAGTATTGTCTTGTATGTTGTCCTGGAAGTACGGGTATAAAAATATCATATCGCAGTCAGTATTTTATCGTCATTGCTCAGCCCTACATGGAATCTGAATATTTCATCGTATTATACATGCACACGTATCATGTATTAAGAAAATACAAAGAAAACAGAAGTAACATGAGCTAGTCAAATGGCAGTGTAGGTCCTTTTACCTTTTTAATGAATCCATTCATTTTGATTTTTGTGCATGTGGTCAACTTGTTTCCCTTCGACCAGCTTGGAATTTTATCATTATTATTATTATTATTATTATTATTATTATTATTATTATTTGTGTATGTGTGTGTCCTCATAAACATCCCATATTGAGCATTAGAAACTTTTGGAAATAAATACAGCAATAATGTGGTGAACCTCACAGTGATTTAGTGTTTCCTCTGTGAAATAATAATGTCTGGTAGTTAAATATGAAATATTTAAAATCAGGCTGAAATTGCTTTCTGGATGTGTAAAGTTTTTCATGCGCAGGATAATACAACCCTGAGTGATGATAGGGGAGATTTATTCTGCTCCGCTGGCAGTTTAAGTGTCTGAGTCTTTCTGACAAAAGGTCTTTTAGCTTCCTAAATAGCGCTTTTAGACAAAATTCATATTTACTTACATCAAGTGAACAGATGTTCTACACTCATTTTAATGAGGTAGACTATGCGTAGCGTTTCTGCTCATTTACGTTCAGTCGCAGTTAGTCTTAGTCTTTCAGACTTTAAATCGACAACGCCATTTGTTTTCTTCGTACGTTCACCGCATGAGGTTGCGATGTCTGAGGCAGAGCTACAAATGTGACATTTGAATTGATATTTTCTTACTTTTATGCAAATTAGTTATGACATGATAATGCAACAAATCCATAAAGGGGGCCTCCATTTGAACTTTTGGAGAAAATCTTTTTAACTGGGGTTTCATCTTTTCCTCGGTTCTAGTACACGCTTTTATATCGGCGCTGTTGAATTCTCGATTCCGATTTGTCTGAAGGTGTTGATTGTTTTTCTATCGCAGCAGTTCTGTTAGTCAGACAAATCACTGGTTTATATTAACGCCCTTGTTTTAATACGCGTAGGCGCTTTGTAACATTCGGCGGTAAAGCTGTAACTTTAAAATTTCAGGCAGCGGAATGTCTTCAGGATGGAGGTCTGTGCGGTTTCTCTGTGACGTGGCAAACTGCGTTTTTGTCTTATTAACAAACAGCTGCTTAAACGTGAATGAAAGTGAATACAGCAATTAACTGAGGAATTAACTTTTGCATGAGTGTTCCTCAACATTAACTGTAACTATAAATGGATAAAACATATGTGTTAGTCTTTAATAAAAAAAATGACAACTAATCATTGGTAGATTGCTTCAGGATGTGCTGTTATATGAAAATAAACAACTTCTGGCTTTGCAATGTGCCACATCACACCAGTTGTTGATTATTTTCCTATAACTCCCCGCTATAGTATATTTCTTATTTATGTACTCTTAGTACATATGTACTAAGTACTAAGACGTACTCTTATGTACACTTAACCTTAAATAAACCCGATTGTATACGTGTGCAAAGCTGAAATATTAGAATATATAACAATACTGGATGCCTAGATAAATCCACAAATGCATTTCTTTTTCTTTTTTTTCTTTTTTTTGGCCCAAGCGACGTGCGAGATTGGATACGGCGTCCTACTGTGTTTGAATGAAGGCTGATGAGGAGCTTAAAGAGCTCCTGATGCACATGCGTGTGGTGCTGGAACGGAGGGAAGCCACCTCTCTATCTGACTTTGCTTCAGACTTGCTTCTTCCCAGCTCGTGTGTGCGATCCTGTTTCCCACACCTCAGCGTGATCGATTACTTTAATAACACGCGCAACTCCGTGCTCATCCAGCTGAGTCACGAAGAAACGAAATCCGTCATCGCTCTGCCTCTTCATAGCGTAGACAGCAGTCTTGCTAACTCTAATGCTGATGTAGCAGCTGACTTTCATTTTTCATTTAAGGTCAGGTAACATTTGTATAACTTTTAGTGTGAGTTGAGGAAAACTCTTTAAATACATCCAATAATAGATTGTGAAATAACACTGTCAACCTCATTCACCGTTCTTGGTACGCCATGTGTTATAACATAGCAAAACTCTGGAAACAAGGTATGTAATAGCTGGAAACAAGGCAGTGTATTGGAGATGGGAATGTAACTGCATAATGTCCATGGAGGTGTGATGTCCTTGATTTTCCAGCTCTGGTGTTCATCCTGGATAGGCGTTTTCCCCATTTCTGCTTATGATACCCTGGAGTAAACACAATACATGTCTTATCTTTTTTCTCCCTCTCTCCTTTCGCCGAGCCCCACACGAATTTATGGAGATACTAGAGATCCAGATCCTTTCTGCCTCTGGATGGAGCTTAAATCTTTTCTAATTCCAGACTGCTGGGACTACGGCTGCTCCTAACGCCATACAGACTTCATATAAATCCATAATGAACTTTTTCACACTATCTGTTGTTACCCAGATGAGGATGGGTTCCCTTCTGAGTCGGGTTCCTCTCAAGGTTTCTTCCTCTTAAAACATCTTAGGGAGTTTTTCCTTGCCACCGTCGCCACTCAGTGGCTTGCTCAGTTGGGATAAATTCGCACCTTTAATATCTGTACACCATGTTGATATTTCTGTAAAGCTGCTTTGAGACAATGTCTATTGTAAAAAGCGCTATACAAATAAAACTGAATTGAGTTGAATTTGACATTTATTAACACTGATCTTGGTCACTGGTTCAGGGGGCTTAGTGAACTTTTTTTTTTCTCTGTGACTCATATTTAATAACCAATGATTAGTCATTTGATAGGAAGATAGATCCTGAAGTGTAACATAACCATTTACGGTTGTATCACGTCCATATTAGTGGATGTATATTTTCTTTATTTATGCCCTTCCATTTTCTCCCCAGTTTGGTCAACCACATCTTTTCAGGAGGCAGTGTAACACAATTGGAAGGCATCGCTATCTGCGTTCTTCTGCATACATTTCCATGATTAATGTCACCTTCAGTATACCATTCATTCCACCAAAATTTTGCTTCCTTTACTTTTAGGTCTTGGATGGCTGTAGTACTGTTGGAATGTGAAGTCGAGCTCTCCTGACATAAGTGCGAACGCTTTCCTATTGCACTTCTTAGGAGTTGTCCATTGAAACTACTGACAAATGCATAAAATACAAGACTATAGAGTTTTATAGTGTTGACTAGGTGAGGATCTACAGTAGACGTTTCTTGTATAGTATATTATTAAAACTCGACTTGAAGTTGGTTCTCTTATCAGTCAGTGATTTTTAACTGCCTCTTATACGTTCCAGCCATGGACTCGTACATTATAAGGGGCAATGAAATTGAATGCAGAGAAAAAATTTGATTTGCCTGACCGTAAAGCCCGTTTAATTTATTAGAGAGATTTTACTAAGGAAAGGAAACCTTTTACCTTCCTTTTGTGCTTAATTCATTTACGTAACCCTGTAAATTTGTGATAATAAAGTCTATAGAACGCTTCGCATTCCCAGGTTGGACCATTCATAAAGTCATTAACTATCAGACCAAATCAAAGCTCCAATGGTTTTGCCCGTTCTCATTTTTTGGTTGACCAGAAAAAAGTCCACAGTGGCTTAGTGGTTAGCACGTTCGCCTCACACCTCCAGGTTCGATTCCCACCGTGGCCCTGTGTGTGCGCGGAGTTTGCATATTCTCTCCGTGTTGCGGGGGTTTCCTCCGGGTACTCCGGTTTCCTCCCCCAGTCCAGAGACATGCATGGTAGGCGGATTTGGCGTGTCTAAAGTGTCCGTAGTGTATGAATGGGTGTGTGTGATTGTGCCCTGCAATGGATTGGCACCCCGTCCAGGGTGTACCCCGCCTTGTGCCCCATGCTTCCTGGGATAGACTCCAGGTTCCCCCGCGACCCTGAAAAAGATAAGCGGTATAGAGGATGGATGGATGGATAATAACATATGGCAAGCAAGTTATATAGGTGCATTAATACTGACAAAGGGAAATGAAGGAGTATATAAATACCCAGGCAAGGAATGACGCTGTGTCGCCAGGCATTATACGCTTAAACAGTATCAAATGTAGCACATCCTGTGAGTGCCCTCAGCAACATACCAAATGAAAACGTTTCTTTTGTCACAGTCGATAGGGAGCAAGGTTTTTCTTCCTCTGGATGTTGCACGAGAGAAGGAAAAACCCGCTTATAGCCACTACATCAGCAGTATTCTTATTTCCCCTTCAATAAAAACGGCTGCTGAGCCAATCAACATGTCAGTCTAGAATGAAATATAAAATCAGTGTATGTTTGACTAGTTAACATTAGTTACCTCTTATTTATTTAGGATACCACCATAAATGTTTGGCGGAAAAATAAACGATAAGTTTCTTTTTATTTACCTTCCTGTCTGTAAACTTTTCTTGTGTCTACTCCTTAACTAAAGCTTCTGAACTTCGAACCTCAGAGGTTGGACGTCGGAGCTCAGAATGTCGCAAAACTGCGAAGTGTGTCGTCAGGGTTATAGATTTATCAAGCGTTTACGCCTGTATGTCGACCAATCTAAAGCTAAAACTTGTATATAAACATCGTAACTCATTTGAAGGTAAGGAGTTGAGCTCCTTTGTTTACTGATGCCGCTGTGAGCGGCCATTTTGATTGGGCGTCACGTGCACGACGAGTCGTGGAGACCATCCCGAGTTCCCAGGTAGGAATTCCGAGTTGAGACAAGTGACGAGACTGAATATCCCCCTGTCGTGCACCTCAGGAAGGAGCTGATTATCTTGTGTTAGGAGTAGAGAAAACACTCAAATGTGCAGGATGATGGAGTAGAGTTTTTGTGCCCTGCAGCCAGAGATGTAAGATTGGGCTGTGTGAGCACCAGAGACACACAGAGGAATTTTTTGTAGAGGAGGAAGTTCTGCTTTCAGCTTGTTTCATGTGAATTTTTATGCCTGTGTCTTTTTGTATATGTCTAGACTGTACTTGTTCAGCTCCTTGTTTGTAATAGTATGTGTGCGTGCGTTCTCTATACGTGTATGTGTTTGCCATGAAGAACTAGTCTGTATCAGTATTGCTCAGCTCTGTGGGGTTTTATTTTAAATGTTCTGTTTGTGTGTGTTTCCCAGGAGGCTGTAACTTAAAGAAGCAGTCAAGTCAGGCTCTGAAGCACTGCGCTGAGCTGCTGGGGTTGGATGAAGAAGACCTACGAGTCAGCCTCACCACCAGAGTTATGCTCACAACAGCTGGAGGCGCTAAAGACACTTCTATCAAGTGAGACCAACTCAGATCTCTCTCTCTCTCTCGCTCTCTCTCTCTCTCTCTCTTACAAAGACAAACACATACAAATGCACACAGCTCTATTCTTTCATTACGAAGCATTTCTATGAATTAACTCATTATTCACTGCAATATATGTTGATGTGGGAAATCTTCCTATTTAAAAGGTTTCCCATGCTCATCATGAACAGTATTGCGTTATGAATGTGTACACCGATGAGGAGCTCTGGAATAGTTCAATTTGAAATATTAGTCTATTCTCGATAGCACTCTTAGTCCTTGACCCGGTGCACTAGCATGGGGATGTGTTTCTGATTGAGAGTCCAAAGCACTTCTATAATTCGTTCTGGATAAGGGCGTCTATTAAGAAATGTAGTAAGCCATGCAAAGTTTATGACGTGAAGTCGATCAAGTCGAGGTTCACGTGAGTCAGTCTCCTTACGTGTAGATTTACACACACTCGAGAGCACGAGTAGGATACGGACGTTTTAACGAATGTACACTATTTTCACGAACACCAAATTTCTCGTGTAAACGCTCGTACGAACGAATCCGTCCGTGATAAACGAGGGCCGACGTACCCAACGGATGCTCCATGGAAACGGATCGAAAACTGTGTGTAATTGTTGAGGAGTCTACGGAAGGAGTCTCCAGTGTCAGCACTTTACGGGGAAAGTCTTTGAGTTTCTTGGTAACATGATAAGCTGCACTTCAAGAGAGAAATAGATGGTGAGTGTTGATCTGTATGTTAGTGGAAATAACTAGGGTAACCTGGCTGGTCCGGAATCTTAAACGTAACTGTAAGCGGATAAAAGGTTTTCTTTAAATAAATGAACCATCACACCACCCAGTTGCTGATTTTTGTATTTTTATCCCCCAACCCCCCCCCCCATCTCCCCACCCCACCCCCCCCAGCTGAGATTTCTTCCGATTTTTAAAAAATTTATTTATTTATTTTTTTGCGTCCGGCAGTTTCCTTTACCTTTACCAACTGCAGCAGTTTTGTGTCATTTAATGTCAGGTTAATGTTGTGCCATTTATACAACTGCAGTTATCACACTGTGGGATTTCTTTTCACACTGTTCCACTTCTAAGTCATCTCAAACCTGCTGTGAACATCCAAGAATCACTGAATGTCATTTGTCGCTGTGGCTGCCGACAGATGTCTGGCTCATAAAATTCGTACCCATGTCCTCGCTCACCTTTTTTGCGAATGCTGCACTGGGTGAAAAAACAGGAAAGGATGAGAGAGCTGGTGGAAAGCTTCTCATGCACGCGCACACTTTGTGTGTGTGTGTGTGTGTGTGTGTAAGTTATTGGTCTGTTTTGGTGTGTGGATGTGTTTCTGTTCTGGTCAGATGGATTTACTGGGATAGATTTGAGTTTTTGGTGGCTGCATAGAGCTTGTACAGACCTGTGCTAATGAGTAGAAAGGGACTAATCACAAAATTGTGACTCTCTCTCTCTCTCTCTCTCTCTCTCTCTCTCTCTCTCTCTCTCTCTCTCTCTCTGTCTTTCTCTCTTTCTCTCTTTCTGAGCCGCATGATTTGTAAGCAATAACACAAAATGGCGCATGCTGTTACAAGAAAACGACTATTCTAATCAATGACTATCATTTCGCAGTGTCACATTCGCAAAGTGTTTGTCTCCAACACGAACAATTTATTTCTAAATGTATTAAAGATACGTTCGATCCATCTATAGTTGCAGAATATAGCCAGAAGAGAAGAATATCCACAAAACATGAAGAGTTACTTTGTATCATCACAAGTTACTTCCTATTATCAATTACGTTATCACGTATAATCGTTTATATTTATGTATACAATAGTAATTCTGTCAAAATCGAAGCTTGTGAGTGAGAAATGTGTGATTTAATGCACCAGGAGTCATTAAAGGCACACTCTAGGGTTTTCAGCCGAATCTCTCTTTACTGATGGATTCTAACGGTGGTATTGTAGAATTTGCATTATATAGTCCATCCATCCATCCATCCATCTTCTATACTGCTTATCCCACACATGGTTACGGTGGAGCCTGGAGCCTATTCCAGGGAACTCGGGGCACAAGGCAGGGGACACCCTAGACTGGGTGCCAACCCATCGCAGGGCACAATCACACACACATTCACACACTACGAACAATTTGAAAATGCCAATCAGCCTACAACGCATGTCTTTGGACTGGAGGACGAAATTATTTTTGATCTGTGAATTCAAGTGTCTCAGTCTTTATCAACCAATAGAAGACAAGAGAAAGGGCTGTGGGGTGTTAAAAACCACGCCAGAGCTTTTTGCATCACTAGCTGCGTTTACATGGACAACAATAATCCACTCTTAATCCGATTAAGCCCATACTCTAATTAAGAAACAACCATGTAAACAGCAATTTTTTACTTACCTTAGTCTAATTAAGGTCATAATCGAAGTAAGCAATAATATAATTAAGACAGGTGGAGTACTCCCGTTTTAGTCGCATTATGGACGTGTAGTAGTGACATGTAAACACCTTAATCACATTATGAATGTCGTGTGAGAGTTTTCACCGCATTTTCCAACAGGACACGATCACACACGGCAATTTTACGTTTTACGGCGAACAAGAGAGTTCGGCTGTGTCCCAAATCGCATACTTTCCTACTATAGGCCTGTAGTGGGGAAAAATACATGTATCTCGGCTACTATATAGACGGTAAGTACGCGATTTGGGACACACCCACCGCTTCAAGCAGTTGTTTATTAGCACGTACAGCATGACAAATAATTAACTGCACTTAAAGCGTTCGTAAAAATATTAAATAAAAACACCCAAAACTGTATACGGTACCATAACGAAGACGAACTGTATGTTGATACGGGAAATTCTGGAGGGACGGCGTGGCGCGGTGACGTAATGACACGGGCTCTTAATCTAATTATGTTCTATAACATGTGAAACGGGTACATGACAGGAGTATTCTAAAAGCGACTCATGTAAACACCTTAATCACATTATTACCTTACTTGGATTAAGGTCAATAATTAGATTATTGCTGTCCATGTAAACGTAGTCAGTGTTTTCTTACTGTTTCTTGGCACACATCTTTAAACCTTTTAGCTGTCCCATTTACTGACATACGCTTAGGATTTTTCTCTCTTCATGCTTGTTAGTTTCTTGAAATTCTTT